>NW_022983552.1:293554-527124 GCF_010093885.1 Aplosporella prunicola CBS 121167
ATCACACCCCATCTTGTGTATCTCTTTCTCCTCGGTCGTTTGCATTTGCCTGCTTGCTTTGATTTGTTTTTTGCTTTCTTGGGGGGGGGGGTTCCGCGCGCAACTACACCTACGTTGATGATACCATGATGTTCTGATACGCGATTTGGCTTCATGTTGTTTGAGAGCATCTAGCGGCGCTTCGAAAGATCTCATTGATGTATCGTCCCCAATTCTCTCGTTTATACACTCGCAATACGCAATACATACAGGAGGCGGTGGCGGTGATGGGTGATGGTGGATATAGGCAGGGGTTCTTGGGAGTTTATTATTATTACTTTTTTGTTCGTTGTTACTTTTTGTTGTTGTTGTTGTTGTTGTTTTGGCTTTCTTTGGGAACTGTTGGTTCTTGGTTTTTTTGGAGGGGGTTGGGTAGATGGTGCTGAGAGAGTGTAGTATACTACAATCGGATGTAAATGGGCCTGCCGGGGCTGTGCATTCTTTGCTTTTTTCTGCGAGCTGTTGGCTTGGGTCCCTTGTGATGTGCGTGTGATGATGGGTGTCTTGCTTGTGGCGCTTTTGTGGAGTGCTTTCGTATCCGCGTTGAGGTACTGTTATAGCTTTGGAGGATAGACAGATTGATTATCCAGGACTTTCTTATACACACTGCTCTTGGACGGATAGATGCTGTTATGGTAGGTACTAGATCCAACAGAGGATAAACGTGTATAGTGTTTTAATCTACTCGGAGAAGAGCACGAGGCAAAATAGCAAGCAGCATTTTAACAACAACTAAATTCGGAGCGACTCGACACACGGTTTGCTTCTACGAACTGGGAACCACGCACTGCGGGGATATGAAACGACGATAGTTGTCTATGCCTGCAACCGTAGGTATATAGCTCTCGGTCGTGTTTTATTTACTACCTGGTGTGATTTTCTGGCCGGATCCTCGTTGGGGCATCTACGGTAGGTCTGTCTGAACGTGTCTATCATAACACTGCACGACAAAAATGGACGGGCCTCGCATAGGTGCGGCGCTATGGAGCTTGGAGGCTGCTGCGCTTCGGTCGGTTTGCAGGTATTCCATCAACGTGGCAGCGGCCAATCCGGTGCCCGGCGCTTGCGGCCCTGCTGCTCTCTAGCGGAGGCCGAGCACTCTTCTTCTACATCTTCATCTTCTTCTTCATGGAGCCTGGTTCGATCCACCACGACGCCAGCGCGGCTCAGCCCAGCGTGCCCTCGAGCATGCTCTTGCCATGCGCCCTGACGACATTATCCAGAATCTCCCTGACCTGCTTGCAGCCATCAACGCCGACAGCAAGCATGCTCTCGAGGCGGGCCATCTGGACCTTAGTCTCCATGACGCAGACGGTGACGTCCTCCTTCTCGCCGAGGCAGCCGACGGTCAGGAAGGGCAGTTCCTGCTCCTCGAGGGCGTTGAGGTCGAGCAGCGGGTCGGCGGCCTCGTCGTTGGCGGCGTACGAGGCCGTGCTGCCCGCTGTGCACGCGACGAGGTAGTCGGACATGGGCACGCCGGCGTCGATGAGCGCGAGGGTTGCTGCGTTCAGGCTCGCGGCTAGCAGCGACCCGTCTTGCGAGAGGATGTGCAGCGTGATGGTGATGGTCGAGTTGGGATAGCGTTGCGTGTGCAGTGTTGCGCGGAAGGCTTGCGCCAGCGTGTGTTGCATCTCTGCAGTGCGCCTGGGAGAAGAAGGAGAAGAGTCAGTCAGTCAACTAGCCAGACCTCGCCTTGCCCCAATCAATTCCTCCATTTCCTTCTCCTCCCCCTCTTTTCCCCCGCCGAGAAGGGAAGACTCACTTGTCGCCGCGGCCGCGCCGCTTGCGCTCCACGCCCGAGAAGCCGGCAAAGCCAATCTCGACGTCGATGCGAGCCTCGTCGCCGCCGCCGCCGCCGCCGCCCGTCCGCCGCCCCTCGTTCGGCCCCGCGACCGTGCACACGACCTTCGTGTTGCCCATCTCGAGGTAGGACGAGCCGTCGGCGGCGGCCTGGGTGCTGATTTGCGCGTGGATGCGCCGCAGCTCGTTCCAGCGGCGGCCGTCGAGGCGGAGGAGCGCGAGCGCGTAGGCCGACGTGTCGAGCGGCATTGTTGCGTTGGTAAGGTGGTGGGGTGGGGTGCTGGTAAACAGCTGCGTCGTGGTGCTGACGCTGACGCAAATTCGTGGGAGAGCGGGTGATCGACGGCTAGTGGCATAGCGGCGCCTTTTAGGTATGTACCTATACAATATTTACACGTCGATCCTTGATCCTATTTACTCAAAGTGACATCCCGTTTATCCCTGGCCTTGCCAATGCTCTGCCTTTGCCTCATATCGCTGTCCAACCACTGCAAATGTATATGTCAGCAATGACCTCACGCGCGGGGGTCCGCAATCGCAACTCACCCGTCAACAGGCATGGCGGCGCCAGCCATGTAGCTGCTCAATGGACTGGCCAAGAACATGATGGCATCGGCAATCTCCTCGACAGAGCCCATCCGCTTCATTGGCGTCCGCAGCATCTCCCCCCTCATGACGGGCTCATTCTCAAACGCCTGCTCCACCAGCGGCGTAGCCACGAACCCGGGACAAATGGCATTGATCCTGATCCCCTTGGACGCATAGATGGCGCCATCCGCCTTGGTCAAGCCGACAATCGCATGCTTGCCCACGCTATACGGGGTCATGGGCGTCAGGGTCGGCGGCCCGCCCAGCCCATAGACGGAAGCGACGTTGACGATGGTGCCGCGGCCCATGCGCGCCTCCAGCACCTCCTGCTGCTGCATCAGGCGCAGCTGCGCGCGATGACACAGCCACGTGCCGCGCAGGTTGTTGCCGAGGTGCTGCTCCAGCTCCGCCAGCGTCGTGTCGGGCGTCTGCTTGGCAGGGCCTTGGGCGCCCGCGCAGTTGACGGCCATGTCGATGCGCCCAAACTTCTCCACCGTGCGCCGCATCGCCTCGTCTACTTCGCTTTCTTGCGTCGTGTCCACGCCCAGCCCAATCGCCTCCACCCCGTACTCTTGTTCCAGCTGGCTCGCTATGCGCTTGACTTCCTCGTGGCTGATGTCGACTAGTGCGAGCTTTTGCACCCCGTTCTTCGCAAACGTTATCGCTGCCTGCCGCGCGATGCCTGGTGGATTGGCTTGGTATCAGCATTGCCATACCTGCTTGTAGGTAGGCCATCTCTGGGTGCGGAACGTACCGGAAGCGGCACCCGTGATGAATGCCACGCCTTTGAGGATTTGAGACATGGTTTTTCCAATCTATGTTCCAGCTGTCGAGATATGGGAGCTATTCGCCAACCGCACAATGTTTGGAAGACGTATGATCTGTAGACAGCGTCCGGAAAATCACAATGGTAATCCCTGTAAGAGTGGCACGCACGAGTGGGGTGCCTTGTCTCGGGTCGACATCTGCATGCTTGGATGGTTGATGTTGCACACAATCAACCGCACCCCTATAAGTGTTGTCAAGTACAAGTATTTTAATGTCAGTCTCAAGTAAGTTAACCACAAGCAAGTGATGGTGGTTGGTTTGGTTGATTTTGACAGCAATTTTGAGAGTGGTTATGCTCAGAAATCAACTACCCATGTTAGTATACTAACTCGATTTCGCATGAAAAGCGCGCCTGACGGAGGTGGATGAATCCGGTTAAAACCAACCACAACCTACCTTATTTTGCTGTCGAAATCGTCCAATTCAACCACCAGCAAGTGAGGGTGGTTGATTCGCTTGATATTAACGTTGATATACACGAATTTAACGTCACTATTGAGGTTAGGTTGATTGTGTGCAACAGTGATACATATGAGATTTCTGTGACTACCTTTATAGCAAACGGCAAATGCTTATTGATCAGCCAATGAAATTCTTGTACATACAGTTTCAATTTGTGTGGTAATATGCATGTGAGCTTCTGCGCGTGCAGGCAAAGACTGACCCCTAATCTCTATACATCCACCTTCTTTTCCCCACGGAGAATGGCTTTCTTCGTGGGTGCGAGAACCTTTCTGACCTGCCACATACGCATCTGTCGCATACAAACAGACAGCTGCAAATATAGATACAATCTTGATATCCGCGTAGATATGAATACTTCCGCGTCCGTAAGAGGAGAATTTTGACCGGTTCGTTGACCTCGTTTACTGTCTGTGCATCTTTGATCTCGACGCCGCAGACTTCGTGGTGCTCTTGTGGTATGGTGTTCCGGCATAACGTTTCAAGGGAAAGCGGTCCGCTGGTAATCGATGTGCGGGAGAATCCTTGGATGTTTCCGCCGGAATCTAGCCATTTTTCAACAATCTTGATCAACAGCAGTCACATCCAAGCGAAAGACCCGAGTATGGTATGCGCCTTGAGGAGCTTTGTTTAGGAAGAGTTTGAACGGATATCTCGTTCCAACAAAAATCAAGGGATCATCCTTGCAGCTCTCATGCGATCGAAGGCGACGCCCCAAGCATCCATCACCTCCCGCTCCTCAGAGAAGCCTGTCGACTCATACATCTTCGACATGTCGTACTGTCTGTCGAAATCGAATCCGGTGAGGAGGAAGTATTCGAACCCCCGCATAGTCAATTCCGAGGCCACGATCCCGCTTCGAAGCCCATACTTCTTTTCCATCTCTCTCCGTTTGGCCAGGTTCATTTGAATATACGCCCGGAC
The DNA here is from genome assembly GCF_010093885.1 of Aplosporella prunicola CBS 121167. Lineage (NCBI taxonomy): Eukaryota > Fungi > Ascomycota > Dothideomycetes > Botryosphaeriales > Aplosporellaceae > Aplosporella > Aplosporella prunicola. The sequence goes on from NW_022983552.1 coordinate 298,196, forward strand.
CTCGATAGACTGGCCTTCCTCCGCCGGCGGGGTACCTTTTAGGCCAAAATACGCGCACAGCTGCGGCCACTTGGAGGACCACGTCTCGCATGATCTGGAGTCGGCGACGTTGAACGCCTCGCCCTTCCTGTCTGGCGGCAGCGTCAGTGACAAGTGCAGCGTCTGGCGCGCAATCATGTCACTGGAGCTGTCATTGCTCTTGGCGTCCCAGCTCTTCACGGTTCCAGGGAATGGACATTGGGCGCCTGCGCCTTCGATTTCCTTGTACATGGTAAGGAACACCCCCAGAATTGTTGCGAGCGAATACGCATTCTGGTGCGGGACGAATCCAACGATGATGTCCGGACGGGTTTCGCACCAGTTCCATCTTTTGAATGCAGCATAAGAGCTAAGCCAGTCCAGCTGCTCGTGGTGGAAAAGTGCATCATAAAAGGGTTGCCCCAGTCGTGGTAGTGACTCTGAAAGGGGAAGAGGCAATCTAGGGCGGTTTTCCAGGAGGTGGCATCCGTACATCTTTGCGCTGGTTTGCAGCACAACGAACTCCAGAGCCGGGCAAAGTTGGTCCACGGCTTTTATCGCCCGTTGGAGCATTACGACTGCATCTTCAATTTCCTCTTCGAAGTCTTCACTTGCCTTGTATGCTACTTGCGGTTAGCGTTCTGGAAACCATATGTATTTCTCCCAGGGGGCTTACCCAGAAAGTACACATGAGTAACCTTCTGAATCCCATCTATCCTGCTTTCCATCATCCGCGCAATCTCCTTGTGGCTACAGGAGAGCAAGTCGATTCCAGAAACGATATTCAGACGAGGGTCGTCCGGCCATAGTGAGACGTGCCTTGGTAGGGAGCGGTTCGTCAGGGCATGCACCTTATTCCAGACGCCTGGTCGAGGATAGTCCTGGAGGATCTCGTTCACAAAGGCCCATCCTGAGATACCACTGGCGCCGAAGACGAGGGCCGTCTTTCTTCCTTCTGCGATTCCAACCATATTCGTTTGTTCAGAAGAGGGGTTGACGCGAGGGAGGACGTACAAGTCGAGGAGATTAGGTGAGACTAGCGAAGGCAGCCCCCTATTATTATTAACAGTACAGCTGGTGTCAACTGAGGCATTGGTGGGTCTTGCATCAAGCTTTCCGAGCTCGGTAACGCAGCGACCTGACAACGATCACAGAATAGGTCCGTGGTGGATACGAGCAAGGATTAGGGCCGGCCCCGGCTCCAACCCCGCTTCACATGTCAAGCGAGGCCCAGACGGCCGTCGTGAGATTCTCGAACGCTGCCTCCATTCTTTTGCTGGCAAAACTGATATGATAGACCCTCTCCAGCGGTACAGTTGCGTGGATTCCTCTGCTCTGCTGTCCGGCTTCGCAGGCCCTCCGCTGGAGCTTTCAGTTTGGTTTACGAGGGAGAAGTCATCCGGCGTCGCGCGTAAGCCTCTCAGCCTCGTCTTCGTCATCAGACAGATCAGCGAACGGCAGCCTCTCACCAGACGCAACTACTGCGGCAGGCTAACGCCGGATCCAATCTGGACCGGAGAAAGGGGCACGTCAGCCGGACGCCACTGCCAAAACACATGCCGTGAATGTCGTCCATTTGTTGGTGGCTATGCGTAGAACTGAGGTAAAATTCAATAAAGTAGGAGTGTGGCTCGGTTGCCACGCGCAAAAAGAAGACGGCTTGCTCGCTGGGGTTTAGGTTGAGGTGCAAGCGGAAGCGCAGGGGTCATCATGTCGTCGCGGTGGGTACATCCCGGTCCTGTTACCCGCCAAGCCCACCTAGGTAACGACAACAACCACCATCAATCTCGTGCTCGAGACACGGGCGATGATGCGATGCGATGCGGTGCGATGCCATGGCGGGACGAGCGCACTGCACTGCAATAACTATAGGATGCCGCTCGGATCGCAGTGCAACCACCCATGCTTGCGGCCTTCTCAGCGTGGCTAGCTCTGCGATATCCAGTTGCACCTTCCAACTTCAACCTAGCTTATCGGAATAGCTACAGGACGCCTTCCTCTTCAAAACACCCATGTCCTCCCTCTTCCTCATGAGCCGTACGCCTCATCCTCCGCCGCCATGTATCTCGGCCTGGTCCCGCTCGTCCTTAACCTCCTCCCGACTGTCGAGGCCCTGCGCACCTCTCTGCCCATCCGCGAGCTGCGCAAACAGGTCAATTCCATATCCAATGCCTCACCCCACTTGAACACGGCTGATGTATCACCAGATCCGAACCGATGACCAGCTCAAGAGCCGCGATGTCGACCTGTCAGCCCTCTACCCCGCTTATAACCTGACCGTGCCCATCGACCATTTCCACAATGACTCGCTCTACGAACCCCACAGCAATGGCACTTTCAACCTACGCTACTGGTTCGATGCCAGCCACTACAAAAAGGGCGGCCCTGTCTTGTTGTTGGAGAGCGGAGAGACCAGTGGAACAGACCGACTGCCGTTCTTGCAAAAGGGCATTATTGCACAACTGGCGAAGGCTACGGGTGGCATTGGTGTGATTTTGGAGCATCGCTATTATGGCACGAGCTTCCCCCCCGTGCCAGACTTGAGCACCCAGAGTTTGCGTTTCTTGACTACCGACCAAGCTTTGGCTGATACTGCCTACTTCGCCAAGAACGTCGTCTTCGAAGGATTGGAGGATCAGGACCTGACGGCACCTAACGCTCCTTGGATAGCCTATGGAGGCTCATATGCCGGTTCTTTTGTGGTGGGTGCCTCGATTACTGAGCGCATGGACTTTGTTAACTCGTGCAGGCCTTCCTTCGCAAGCTCTACCCGGACGTCTACTGGGGCGCCATATCCTCCTCCGGTGTGACCGAAGCAATCTATGACTACTGGGAGTATTTCGAGGCGCACCGGATATACGGCCCTCAAGACTGCATCAAGACAACCCAGAAGTTGGTAAACGTGGTCGACAATATCCTAATCGGGAAGAAAGACACAGACTACCCCCAGCAGCTTAAGGACGCGTTTGGTGTGGGCAACATATCGCAGGATGCTGACTTTGCAAGCCTTCTCGCTACCGGTATTACTTATTGGCAAAATCGCAACTGGGACCCGGCACAAGATGACCCGACGTTCTACGAATTCTGCGGAAATTTGACTTCAGATGACGCCCTCTATTCTCCGACCCAAGACCTCAAATCCACCGCTCAGGATCTCATTAAGGTTGGCGGTTACGGCAAGGAGGTTGAGTCACTGACCAATCACTTGCTGAACTACATTGGATATGTCAACGTGACTCAGATCTCTCGGTGTGACACTAAAAAAACGCAAGATCAGTGCTTTTCAAACCTCGATACGACCTTCTACGCGAAGGACGATATTAATCAGACCTGGCGCTCATGGCCCTATCAATACTGTACCCAGTAAGCAACTCGAGGCATATGGGACACATCAGCTATACTGAAAATGACCTGCAGATGGGGCTACCTCCAAACTGGGAGTGGGGTGCCCGCCGACATTCTCCCTCTAGTCTCGCGCCTTGTCGATCTAGAATACGCATCTACCGTGTGCCGGTATGCGTTCAACATCACGACGCCTTCGGATGTGGAGGCCATCAACAAATACGGCGGGTTCGGCATCAGCTATCCTCGGTTGGCGCTCATCGACGGCGAAGTAGATCCTTGGCGTCAAGCCTCGTCGCACGCGTTTGCGGCCCCGAACCGGACTTCAACGGACAGCGAGCCGTTTATTTTGATCTCCGGGGCGGTGCACCACTGGGACGAGAACGGGCTTTTCCCCAACGAGACTACGGCGACGTTGCCGCCAAAGGCCGTGGCTGAGGCGCAAAAGGCGGAGGAGCGGTTCGTCCGGAAATGGATGCAGGAGTGGCAGCAGCAGCAAGGCACGTGTTGAGCTACAGATGTCATAGGGCTGGCTAGCGTACTGACTGAGAGTGACTAGGGCGCGCCGAGCGGGAACGCGAACGACAACAGCAGGTCCGGTTGCAGTAGGTGATGGACGAGGTAGGGCGGATTGGTAGTAGCGTATGAGTAGCAGTGACTTGTTCAAATTGTTGATAGTCATTTGAGAGTGGCCCAAGCGTGTCGTGGGTGAAGTGTGATGGGTCGTGGCAGGGTGGTGGCCGTCGAGGTCGGATAGGCGGCCGTGGCCAGGCCCATTTAGGGTACCGGGTGATATTCGGGCGTCGATCTTCGGATTCGCCTCATCCGCCGACAAGACAAACACCAGTCCACAACGCCCCATGGGGCCCCGCTGTACATGAAGCAAGCAATTTTCCCCCCGGTGCCGATTGTTGCTTGGAACGCCTTGGTTCGCGTTATGCCCCTTTTCTAGAGCTGTGCCGCTCCGTGCTCCACTGTTCTTCGCCCTCACCGCACCCGGCGTGACCTCAACTCCATCATGCAGCCATCCGCCATGCTGCCCGCAAAGCCCGAGCTGTTCGGCGGCCCGGACATGGCCACTGCTCACGCTGCAAAGCCCAAAGCCCAAAAACCCCGTCACCGAGCGTCGACTGCTTGTTCCAACTGCCGCGACAGGCGTATCAGGGTACGTCGACGGACCTGCGCCCTGTGCCCCCGTACTGATGTCCTCCCCCAGTGTGTCGTTCACCCTGGCGATACCGACTGCGCCAATTGCAAGCGTACCGGTGCCAGCTGCGTTATCAAAAACGACGATGAGCGGAAAAAGTAGGTGCCTGCTTTTCCACGGGCTGAGAACGGCCTCTTTAACGTCGTTGTCAGGCCGATTTCTAGGGCCTACGTGGCCTCTCTCACGGATCGGATTGCCCTGCTCGAGCAGATGCTCCGGGACAGAGGCATAGAGCCGCCTCCCGTGATTCATCCGCCGAGAGTCACGACCGGATTGAAGGCCAATTCGCCGGAAAGGAGCCAGGGCCGCAGACCAAGCGACCTGTCCGAGACCAATGCTCCGAGCCTCGTAGATGATTCCTCAGCCATCGAGTCCAATGTCGACGAGTCGGATGATGGATATCAATCTCGACAAAGCTCTGTCTCGGTTCCGCAAGGAAGCAATCCCGTTCTTCTCGGATCCGCTCCGGCGAAAGACGAAACCATGGTCGGCAAGCTGTTGTCAAGCCGTGGCCACCTCGGCTTCGACCAAATCAGTGGGAGCCTCCGCTACTTCGGCCCGACCATGAACTGCTCGCTGCCGTCGGATGCCAGGTGTGTCGCCGACCGAGATGGTCAAGCCATTGAGCAAGCCCAACGTGCAAACAATGTCATTCGGCACCTCTCGCCCGAGACCCACGACTATCTGCTGGATCTGTTTTGGCAGCACTACAACTCCAACCTGCATTGCGTCCACCGCGAAGCCTTCCTCGAGGACTACAAGCATGGCGGAACCCAGTTTTATTCTCCTTTCCTGCACATATGTACCTTGGCCATTGGTTATAGGTACGCCGACCGCAACCACCCTGAGGTCCAACAACTGGTCCTTCCCCACCGGGAAAGCACCCTGCACCGGGAAGCGAAATACATGCTCGATATAGAGCTGGACCGGCCTGGCGGCATTCCCCAGGTTGCTGGTATGCTGCTGCTTGCGAACCTGGAGTGCGCTGTTGGTCGGGACCACACTGGTTGGCTTTACTCTGGTATAGCGGTGCGGTTGTCCTTTGACATCGGATTGCACCTCGACACTCGTTCCTCAGGCCTCTCGGAGCGTGAGGTTGAGATACGGCATATGGCTTTGTGGGCTTGGTGAGCAGTAGTCCAATATCAGATCCATGTCGTTGATGACTAACTCTTTTCAGCGTATGCTTTGATAAGTATTGGTCTCTCTTCCTGGGAAGGCCAACCAGCATTAAGAGCGCCGATCTTGAGGTGTACACACTGGCCAAACGCTTTGAACGACTCGGTACATGTCGGCCAGCCGGCCCAGAGAAGAATTGGGAGACGCAGACGTACGAAGCACTGCTAGATCTCATGGAGATTGCTGGTAGAGCAGCAGAGAGTAGGGAAGCGAGGCCACGTCTCGGTCACGGCTTCGATCGTGTCGCCTATAAACAGATGCTCGTCCTAAACCGGGAACTCACCAACTGGTTCGCTCGCCTTCCTGATGCTCTGAAATGGGAACCCTACAACATCAACAACGGCCCGCGCTCTTTCTTCGTCCTCCATCAACAATACCATTCGATTTTGATCCTGCTACATCGGCCTTTTGCACGATATGACGACCCGGTCTCATACGATTCCCAAGAGATCACTCCCGACAACATCCCAGCGCAGTCACGAAAAGCCTGCACCAGCCATGCCATTGCCGTCGCGAAAAACTACTGGGTTTACCGACAACGCTTCAACGTAAAGCAAATGTTCTGCGCAGGAATGCAGACTGCAGTGAGTAAACACAGGTGGTCTTTAACGTAGCTTAAGGCTAACAGAATTAAAGGGTACTGCTTGCACTGCGCTTGTTGCTGAGCTTGCCGCTATCAAAGATATCAAAGAAAGATCCCCGATCATGAAATATCTCAAGTGCATGGCTGTTGTGCTCCAGGACATGTCCTTCATCTTCCAGCCAGCCGAACGCATGTTCGTCGTTCTACAAGGTGTCCTCGCAGAACTCGGCGGGTTGCCCTCGCCACAACGCCATAGGTGGAACGAACCTACGGTCCCCGCACTGCGAAACAACCCCGAAGACGAAGAAGAAGACCAAGAAGACGGACCCAAGCGGCGTCAACTCGACCCGGACACGCGACCCAAGATGCCACTGAAGTGGTGCCCGGAGCCGGCCGCGACGACGGCGCCTCCTCATCCTGCTGCCGTAAACATGCAGAACCCCATGACGCCGATGACCAAAGCGCAGCCCCATCCGGACCACCTTGGCAACGGCACCGGTGATGCTGCCGCCGGTACGGCACTCCTTACTCCGCAGCCCGAGATGCACCCTACCTGGTCATACCATGCGCCCGGCGGTTTCTCTGCCGCCCCGCAACCGCTCTACTGCGCCCCGGCGAATATGCCGCTGTCGAACCCGTGGATGCCGGCAGCGGCGCCTGACGGCGGGGCGATGGATCCACGCCGCATGAGCTTTAGCAGCAGTTTGCCGACGCCGCTGTCGGATAGCAGTGGCAGCGGAAGCGTTGGCGGCGGTAGCGTTGGCGGCGCAGGAGGGGGTGGTGCTGTTGGCGGCGGTGGCGGCGCGGCTAGCCAGCTGGACTTCTTGCGGCTGGGCGTCGAGGGCGTCGGGTGTGAGCCTGTGGACTACTGGGGCGGGACGCAGTGGGGGGTCGATCAGGCGGGGATGATGACGGCAGAGGGGCCGGATGGGATGGGTGGGGGACGGTGTTATGGGTGATGAATGCAGGGGATTGTTGTGGTTGTGGTGGGGGTTGGTCGCGGTGATGTGGATATGTGGATATGTGCGGTTTGTTGTGGATGCTTGTCATTTTCGCGATATCTCCTTGCTTCTTCTACCATTATTGCGTCTGCGCGAAACTGGCTCCTGGCGCGCAGGGCGAGACGGCGTATACTCGATTCCACTTTGTCGATAGTTGGCTTTTTTCCCTTTCTGTTTCTGTTTTTTCCCCATTGTCGATAATACCGCCAGATTGGTGGGGCTCGCGCGCGGCTTCACTGAAATTGAACATAGCGTCGCGGTCTGCCAGTTTTCCCTCCCTTTCTCTCTCTCTCTCTCAAAAAAGAAGCGGAAATACCTACGTATCCTGCCTATCTATGCTTATATCTATCCCATAGATTGTCCTAAATCCCACGACAGTCCGCTAGCCACCTACCCGGCGCGCCACGCACGCACGGAGCAGGCGCAGTCCCAATCCCATAGAGCAGCACGAGCAGCCCCACCGGCGTCCCGGCCCAAACTCCACACCAGCCCTAACCTTCCAACAACTCCAAGCCAAACTTCCCCTCCTCCGCACCTCTCATCCTCATCCCCCCTCCCCCCTCCTGCCCTACAGCCGCAGCTTCTCGCTCCTGCGGATGCGCTCCCCGTACTTGACGAAGAAGATAGGAATCGGCACGAGCGCGAGCGCCACAAAGCCCAGCAGGCTGTTGCCCCAGCCCAGCCCCAGCGCCGCGTACATGTCTTGTCCGGCCAGGGGCACAAAGGCCGCGACGACGGAGCGGAGCACTGTGTTTGCTGCCATGGCGGAGGCGGCGTGGCGCGTGTAGACGTCGACGAGGTACGTGTTGGGCGCCATCTGTGGGGCGGTGGGGGGTGAGTAGATGTGTGTGTGTGTTTGTTTGTGGGGTGCTGGTGTGTGGGGTGTGTGTGGGGAAAGGGAAGAGGGGAAGGGGAAAGAGCTAGGGAAGAATGAAAGGATTGGGAGACGTACAAAAATCAGCAGCAAGCCAAAGCCGATCAAGCTAGTCCCCAAGATCGGGACGATCCAATGTGCATGAGCGTGGATGCTCCAGCCATACCAAAACAAGCCGATGGGCATAGCCACGGCGCCCGGAAACATGAGCGGCAAGCGGTGCTCGGGCTTGAAGTCGCCGGCCGCAAGGTGCGCCCGCACGCTGCGGTTGCCGAGGATGGTGTACGTGAGCTGGCCGGCGACGCTGCCGAGCCCGACGCCCAGATACGTCAGGCCCGCGATGCCGGGGCCGAAGCCGTAGCGCGACTCGAAGACGGACGTGAACGTCGTGAAGAGGATGTACAGGTACGAGTAGGCGACGGCGACGTATAGGCTTAGCAGGAAGACGATGGGCGAGCGGAGGAGTAGCTTCGTCGGTCGCACGATCGATGTCGCGAAGAGTGTTTTGGGGCTCAGCCCGGCGTCGAGGGCCGAGCGCAGCGCCGTGTTGCCTGTCTCTTTGCGCAGGCGCCGCACTCGCCGGTTTAGGATCGCCAGGCCGTAAGTTTCTTGCAGGAGCAGGAATCCCATCACTGCGATGACGCCGGCCGTGATGCTTATGAGGTAGAAGACCCAGCGCCAGCCGGCGGCTTGGGAAAGGAAGCCGCCGGCGATGGGGCTGCGACGCGTCAGTCAGGCAGGCAGGCAGGCAGGCAGGCAGCTCAGCAAAGTTATGGAGGAGGAAGACGAGAAGGAGGAAGATCGACGCAGCTCGCACTCACCCAACCACAGGCCCAACCGTCGGTCCCGCGACCCAAAACCCCATAGCAGTGCCCCTCTGCTCACGCGGCATCAAGTCAGCAATCGTGCCACCCCCCAGTGTCAAAGGCGACGCGCCCACGCACCCCGCCAGGAAGCGAAACGCAATGAGCATGCCCAAGCTGGAGCTGCGCGCGCAGCCCACATTAAACGCAATGAACAGCACATTGCAGGCATGGTACAGCGGCAGACGGCCGACCATCTCGCTCAGGGGCGCAATGACCAGCGGGCCGAACGCGAAGCCGAGCACGTAGATGGAGACGACGAAGCCGGCGAGGATGCTGCTGTTGGAGTTGAACTCGGCCATTAGTTCTGGCACCCCGGGGGCGAACATTGAGGACCCGAGCGGCGTTAGGAATGTAAATGCTGATACGATGGCTATCGTGCCCCATTTCTTGCGTGCGGGCCAGTTGAGCGGGTTCGCGGGGTCGGAGGGGCCGTCCCAGTCGACGATGTTGGCGTCGCGCTCGGCTGGCGCTGGGGAATCTTCATTCTCTTCCTCTTGCTCAGCCAGCGAGGACTTGGCGGATGATACTTCGCTCTTCTCGAGGTCAATGTCTCGGCTGGCTTCTGTCACGCCGTCGTGGTGATTGTTGTTGTTGTTATGTCGCCGCAGCTCCTTCTTCTTCACGTCGACTAAATCCGGCAGCACGCCCAAGTTGGTCGGGATATCCGCATCATGGCCCTCCTCGGCCGCGAGCTCGATAATCTCACTCTGCTCTGGGACGCCAATGTCGAACGCGTGGCTGTGGCCATGAGCATGAGCGTGGCCATCGTGGCTGCGGCTGCGACTAATGCTGAGGTGATGGTGGTGGTGCTCGTGCTGGTGCTCGTGCCCAGCAGTCATCGTGACTCACGCCTAGGTAGTAACGGCAAAGAAGCTGATACTGCCGAGGCCAGGAACCCAAAAACCAACCCAAAGAGAGAAACTCTCTCTTTCTCTCTCTCTCAAAAGAAGAAGAAGAAGAATCCAAAGAATCCAAAGAGTCAAGAGCCTCGAGTGAAGAGCAAGTAAGTAAGAGCAAGAAAGAAAGAAAGAAAGAAAGAAAGAAAGAAAGAAAGAAAGAAAGAACGGCAAGTAAGCAAGCAAGCAAGCAACACCACCCCCTCCCCTCCCCCAGGCCCCTCCCGCCACCACGGTCCACGGTCCACGGTCCACGGTCCACGGTCCACAAACCACAACAACCCAACGGACCCAACATCCCGTCTCAAAAGCACACACAGAGCTTATGTCCGCACTCCGTGCCGCCATCCCTCTCGTACGCGGCGATAAGCCTGCGTTTACCCTACATTAGCTAAGCCCGCACAAGGGGTGCCGAATACCCGGTTCAATTCCGCGCCTGCCTGTATGCTCACCCACAGCTCACAGCTCGCTCCGCATGCCGCGGGCTGCGGGCTGCGGGCTGCGGGCTACAAGTCCCCACCCCCACACTCCCTGACACACTGACACACACACACACACACACACACACACAAGCCAACCAAACAGGCCCGTCCCTGCAGCCCACGAATCGCATCCGCTTATCTTTCCGCACCCCCAGTCCCCCCAGCTCTCCAGGCCCTAGTCAGTAGGCCTCGTGTGCTGCCCAAACGTCCCGATGTGGCGTCGTCCTGGCCCTAAGCCCCAGGCCCCCTCCCCGCAAGGGCAGCCACCCGAGGTCCATAGTTCGTGTCCGTACCTCCCTGCTCCCCTCCCTCGCAAGCAGCACTAGCTCCAAGAGCGCAAAATTATGATATATAAGCCTCACTCACCCGCGCTGCTGCTATCGTCCTGCTGCTTCATTACAGACGCACACACACACACGCACAGCCCCAAACCCCAGTATCGGAGAGCAAAAAACTCGTATAGATTTCACTATGCCAATTCAACCCACACCTGCCACCAGCCCAACCCATCAACCATCCCTGTACCTCCCCATCGTCTGCCCTTGCGCATCATTCGCTAGTTACCATACCAATGAGAGGAAAGAGTTTGGATTCGTGCCCCGTCGCAGCCATGATTGCATTGCATCAGCAGTGGTTGGAAAACGGAGAATGAAAACAGAAAAAGCAGCAGCAACCAGACCAAACCAACTATAAAAGAAAAAAAGAGTAAAGCACCAAAAAGCCAAAAAAAAGGGGGGGTGGTGAAGAGGAGCTGCTGCCTAACAAAGCAGCCCGTTATGCAGAAAACGCCTCGCTAGGAGGACTTGTCGGCGGTGGAGTATAGCTAAGTGTCCCCCGTGCCAGAGAAGTGAAAATTATTGAAAGTGAAAAAAAAAAAAAAAAAAAAAAAAAAAAAAAGCAATCGTGGAATCAAAAGTGAAGAGGTAAAAAAAAAAAAGAAAAAACTCCGTGTCTTGAAAAGACTCGCTTGTTCCTTTCTTGCTCGCCCGAGCAAGCCGCCCGTTTCCCTCCCGCCACCGTGCCATGATGTCGTGCGTGTAACCGTCCGGTCCATTATGGAAGTCGTAATAGAGGAAAGGAAAAAAACGCTTCTCTATCGTCAGTCAAACTGGAAAGGTGCACACTCCGGACGCTCCGTGTGTCATGCAAAACTCCTGCCGTCTGCATCACCAGTCGCCGATTCAGGGACCCGTCGCTGCAACCTGCTCTCGCAGGCTGCTCGGCTCCTGCTTCTTGCCGCGCCGGCCGAGCAGCGTCGAGTTGTCAAGGTTGAGCTCGAACGCGCCCTTGTTCTTGACCTGTCTCCTTGCCGCTGCCGCGACGGCTGGGCTGTGCTGGCCATAGCCTCTTTGCTGGGGCTGAGATGCTTGTTGCCTTGCCTGTGCTGCGGCACTCAGGCTTGTGTTACGCATCTTCTGCTCCATTGAAGTGACATCGGCAGCCTGCGACTTGGGCACCTTGGCTGGTGGGTCGGCCTGGCCGGCTTGGTATGGTGCGCTAGCACCATACTCATCCTCTTCGTCCATCTCTTCCTCGTCGAGTGCGTTCAAGCTGTTCAAGCCACCAGCGCCACGGTAGCCTTGCGTGAAGTTCTTGCGACGCTTGCCCTCCTCTTCCTGGCGGTGCACCGCGTAGCTGACGTCGAACACCTCACGCAGGTTGACGGCACCGGGCGAGCGGAAGTCCATACGGCGACCACCAGCGCTAGGAACGTCATCGAGATAAGCGAAACTGGGCGCGGCAACCGTAGTCTCGGCTGCAGGCTTCTGGCGGTGGACAAGGGGAGTGGCAAGCGGCGGTGCGTCAGCGGCGGCATAAGTCTCTTCCTCGGACTCGCGGATCCAGGGGTGGTTCAGGAACTGCTTGATGTCGTAGCGCTTCTCGGGATCGACAGTCAACAGGTGAGACACCAAGTCCTGAGCAGGCTTGGAGATGTCATCCCACCAGGGAGACAGGAAAGTGTACTGGCCACGCGCAACCTTTTCGGTCAAAGTCTGGATGCTCTCGTCGTAGAATGGAGGGAAGCCGCAGAGCAGGGTGTAAAGCACGCATCCGAGCGCCCACATGTCGACGCTCTTGGAATACCGTTCATCCTTGACGATCTCGGGCGCCGTATAACCGACGGTGCCACATGGCGTCATCGTCTGGCTGTCCCAAATGATCTTGGACAGGCCAAAGTCGGCAATCTTGATGGTGCCGATGCCACCGGCACCAGTGCCCTTGATGAACTCGCCCTCATCGACCTTGTCTTCCTCATCAGCGCCCTTGGGCTGGGGGTTCTTTGTCGGGACAAAAGGGGCGGGGTAGAACAGGAGGTTCTCAGGCTTGATGTCACTGGATATGACGTCAGCTTCGGTCAAAACTCAACCAAGGCAAAACATGTCACACATACCGGTGAACGACACCAGCCTCTTCGTGAAGGTATTCCAGAGCCTTTGCAACCTGGATAATGACGTGACGAGAAAGGTTTTCGCTGAAGTACGTGAGGCGCACAATCTGGTGGAAAAGCTCGCCGCCTGGGCAAAGCTCCAGGATGATGTAATAGTATTGCCGCGATTCGGAGAAGTCGATGAGTTTGACAATGTTGGGGTGATCAAGTTGACGCATGATCTGCACCTCCTTGAGGATGTTCGCACGCTGCAAAAAAAAAAAAAAAGAGCAAAGGTCAGCCACCGTAGCAATCAAATGCAATACCCAATAAACGGAAAAATAAAGATAGAAAAAGAATCCGGGCGTGCCAAAGCGAAATCACGGGCAAGTGCTGGAGGATATGCGCACCTCCACGGTCTTCGGCACTTTTTTCACATCCGGGTGAAGATGGTTGTCGCCCTACGCCACACCCCAATGTTGGCTGTGAACGAAAAGAGATTGTTGGGGCGATGCGGTCACTGCTGTGCGGGACTGGACAGGGCCGGACGACGAAACCAAGTGTAGGAGAAACGGCACGTTGCATGTAAAAGAAGAGGTCACGTACCTGAGTAGAGTTCATTTCGAACTTGCGGACCACCTTGATGGCGCATTCGGGGTATTGACCGTGGCCGTCCTTGGCCCGGTAGACGTTGGAGAAGGCACCGTCACCCATCTTCTCCAACAGAATCCAGCGGTCCAGGCCAGGGTATTTGGGCAGCTTGCCCTTGGCCTCACGCTCCTCGGCGACGATGCGCTCCAACACCTGCGGATCGTAGTTGGCCTTGTGCTCAGCCTTGGCACGCTCCTCCCGCTTGCGTTGGTCGTCGGCAGCGCGGGCGGCGGCCTCACCGGCCTGTGCAGCGACATTCTGGTTGTTGACGGCGGCAGCCGAGTAGTCACCTTCCGGGGCGGCGTGCTGTAGAGGTCTGTGGTGGTCTACGTTGGGCTCGCTGTGGGCGTAGTGGTGCGCGGCGGGCTGAACGGGCTGGTGGCTGTGACGTTGCTGGTGGGCATGAACGTTGGAAACGTTGGTCGTGGGCTCGGCGTGAGGCGAGTGGGCGGCGCGGGCCTGCTTGCCATGGCGCAGGAAGTTTTTGAAATTCTGAATGGCCGCCATGATTTAGTGGGGATCGTCGCAGCAGGCGACGGCAGGATGTGCAGAGTCGTCGAGGTTTGGTGGGCGGCGAGAGGGAGGGAGACGGACGGAGAGAGAGAGAGAGGAAGGATGAAGGAGAATGTGAGAGTGTGAGAGTGGGAGGGATGTTGTTGTGGTTGTGGTGGTGTATCGGGGAGGTGGACAGGCGAATGGAAAGGTGCAGGGTGAGAAAGACAAAGAAAGGTCGGGGGAGGTTGATCTCTGTCTGGGGCTTGTTGTGGATGACGGCAGGCTGGGTATGACGCGGGCGGAGATGTTAAGCGAAAGAAATGACGCTTCTCGCAACTCACCTCGATCATCGGCATGCTTGTTGCTCTGGCGGGAGGAGTGGATGATGACGATGGACGGATTGGGCCCAAATTGAGGCTCCCGGGGGGGTGCTCGCACGCTTTTGTCTCGTCTCTTGCACACGCAGAGCCTGCTCATCCAAGCAGGCTGGACGGCGTCGCCACTAACTAAGCTACACACCACACGAAAAAAACCCACCCGCCGCCACGCGCGTAAATCTAGACTGCCTGCGCACAAAGTTGTTTCATTTCATTCCCCAAATCTAGGGTCTGTGGCCGTTTGGGCCATGACGTCTGCCGACGACATGGTGCATCAGCGGGTAGGTGGTGTACTTGCTTTTTTGCCTGCTTGTCCACCCCCATGTCCCGCTGCCTGCTGCTGCTGTTGCTTGCTTGCTGCCTCACTCTCCCTCCCCACGGCCGGCTAATCGCGCAAGCCTAAAATTCCTCCCACCCCAGCCATGCGTGCGGAGAGGACAATGACGCTTCCGGCCCTGGTGGCTGGCAGAAGCTCGCTGCTCGGACCGACTGTGCTCTCCCCGGCCATGCACTCTTTCATCATCGTCGCGGCATGACGTGCCCGTTTCGGTTTGATTGATGAGCCGAAATCCCACGGGGCCGCTCCTGCTGCGAGATCTTGCGACTCTTCCTCTTGATTGTCGCCAGGGAGCCGCGGCATATCTTGCTTCTGCCCTTGAGGATCGCCCGCCAGGTCTTCTACCAAGATTTGGCCTCTAGCGTCATTGCTGGGCCCCCGTGCCGGCTCAAAGCAAAATGAAATAAAAGAAACAATTGCACGTGCGGAGCCTTTTCCGTCAAGCGTCGCCGTGCCGTGCCGCGCCAGTCGCGCTTGCAGCCTCACGCCGTCCTTGATAATAATCATATGAGACGTGTCGCGCTGCTGTACTCCGGGCAGCTGCACCTCCCTCTGTCACTGTCATCATTCGTGATCCGCGCTCCGAAGCTTCAACCTCCTCTTGATCCGAGCAGCCAGATGATTCACCCTGGGTGCCTGGACCCTTGAAATGTTGAAACGGCCAGACCGCTGGACCCACGTGCCTGTATTGTAAACACTACCTATCGTCTCTCTCCCTTTTTTGTCCTCCGCTCCCGACACGTACTCACCCACTCCCTAAACCCAAGGCCTCCCATCCTTCGTACTCGCATCTAATCTGATGCCCGACACCTCACCTCGACCATCATCCAACCCCCGCGGGCCTCGCCGTGCGCCGCTGACCACAGCCACCCGACCTCGACAGCTCCTCCCCTTTCCCCCTATCTCACTCACGACGCACTCGCGCCGCCGCGGGGGACAAATAGGAAGGGCGAACAGCGAGAGAGAGAGGGGACACGACGGGAAGGCGTCGGCAATGCCCGCCAGCAGGGTCCGTGGGGGCTATTCTAGGAAGGGGTTCTTGACGGTAGGTCGTAACAACCATGAATGAGGGGTGACGCAAACCACGGTAGCAAAGGAATGCGGGCGTGGCATGGCATGGCGCCGCTCATGCTGTCGACGCAAAGGAATGAGCGAGACGCAAGCAATGCCAGGCGATCGCAATCAACATCAACCCCACGACGCGCAACACCGTCATTGAGCGCAAACGTCACCGCTCGCCCTGTCATACGAAAAAGGAAGTGAGAGATAAGCGAAAAACTCCGATCCGGCTTAGCATTCGCGCATCCGCCAGGACGCAAACGGCGTCATCGTCCGTCTCCCGGTCACCCCAAGCCATGCCGAGCTCAGTGCCCCGGCGAGCGAGCTCCCTGCGCCACTCTACACAGGGGCAGACGCCCCGTCTTCTGCGGATCCTCCATTAAACGTCAGCCGGTGCTCTTCCCCCGTGACGCGCATGCCGAAAAACACTACGAGTAGGTATCTAGAGATAGGTAGGTAGTTAAGGCAGGCCTAGGCGCGGCGAGCCGAGCCGAGCCGCTGCCGTGCCGCGCCGCCATTCCAATGCCATTTTACCAACTGTCGTACACTCACGAGACTGTAAAGGAAAATAAAAGTTGAGAAAACAGGACATGACAAGGATAGAAGGGCCCGAGAGCAGGCTCTTCCATCGGCCAAGCACAGTTACAGTCATACGTCGTATCGACGAAGGAGCAAGGAAAGGGAAAAAAGAAGAAAACACTAGACAAAAAACAAAAAGTTGTTGCAAATCCCCAAGCAACGAGAGCCACCAATCCGGCCTGTCTGCGGCTCGCGGAAAGGGCAAAGGTATATAGTGTAAGAAAAGGAAAATGCCAGCACTTCTGAAGTGGCTCTGATAGAAAGGAAAAGAGGAAGACAAGGACCGCCAAACGCCGGCTCGTATGCCAAACGAGAAAATGCAGCCACTGGCGCTGGAAATGCTAGCAACGCGCTTGACGCCGCCCTTTGCTTTGGGTAGAAATAGAGACGATAAGGAAAGCCAACATTAGGGCGTAAGCAAAAAGACCAATTCCGGTCGGTGTAAACGGGAAACGGCCGCGAGCGACCGGGTAGTTGCGAGCAAGGAAAAGAGAAGGGCCTGACTAAAGGCACGAGGAAGGAAAATACTGACTGAGGCATTCGCGCGTCGCGCGGCCCATCATCATCTCAGAGACGAGAGAGAGAGGAAAAAAGGAAAAATTAAAAGTCGTTCGCAACAGTCATGTCCGCCGTCAATTCGCCGTTCTCAATCTTTTCGACACGCAACACGAGTTCCTGTAGACACACAATCGTCAGCAAGCCACCCACGAACCCCTTCCGCCCACCCCAGTTGTCAAATCTTAAGCAATGCTCGAACTCCAGAAAGTCGGAATCAATACATGCCTTAGTAGCTCGCGCGATCTTGAACGCCAGCGGCGGGATCCTATCGCGCTTCCCGCCCTCCTCCAGGTTGATGGCCTCGAGGAGGCCCTCGCGGCACTCCTCGAGAACCTCGACCGCGGGGGCTGCGTGCTTGGTCAGGGCTGGGTTGTGCACGTTCTCTATAGCCTCACGTGTCTTATAACTAATGTCCTGGACGGTGCGCGAAATTTCGGTGACGTATCGTTCAATTTGTTGCTCAATTTCGGATGACAAAGGAACGGCAGCGGGAGTAGATCGGATGTCTTGGACCAGGGGCTGGATGCTGTTGACGAGATCCGTGGTTTGGTCTTCGAGGTAGTTCTAAAGTGCGGACGTAAGGATTTGGAGAGCTCTCGTGGCGGCCTCGTCGTGGATACTCACCTTGATCTCCTCCAAGCCGCTGCTCTCCTTGACCGCAGGAATGTGCGCCCCGTTCAATCCGTTGGGTCCCTCTGACCGCCGTACCGACCATGCTCGAGGCGAGCTGGAGTTGCTGTACCGAGCCGTATCCACGCTGAGATTACTCCCGGTGCGAGAGTGTCGAACGCCATTCGCAAGGCCGTAGTAGCTGTTTCTTTTGTTGACACTAAGGCGCTCGGCTCTGTCGGGAAACTCCTCGTAATCTTCCTCGCCAGGTTGGGTCGGCTTGATCTTCACGATCTTGACCAACTCGACAATGGCCGTCGTGAGGTGCGAGGCGGCGGCGTCCAGCAGTGAGACGGGCGACAAACCGGCAGCGGCAGCGTGGTTCTTCGAGGCCGTGATCAGGTTGTTGGCGGTGGCACTGACGCGCGACTTGAGCTTGCTGGCGCGCTTGGCGTCCGTGCTCTCGTCGCCGCCCGCGCTGCTCGGCGGCGATCCCGCAGCATCGAAATCAGCCGTGATGTGGCGTACCGAGACAACGACGTTCTTCATGCAGTCAAGAACCGCCTCCGGGTTGGGCTTGCGCGCCGTCTGCAACAGCTCGTCGATGCCCAGCTGGAACTTTGAGACGTGCACGTCCTTGATCAGGCCATCAGGCGCGGCAAAGTTGGAGTCGCGGGCGTAGATGGAGGCGTCGGGGGTGAAGTTGGCGAGGCCCATGGATGAGGCGCGGAGATGGCGAACCTGAGTCTTCGCCCGGGCGTAGCGCGCCTTCCACTCCCTCAGCTCCGTCTCCAGCTGCGAAACATGGTTTGCGAGCTTCTCCTCCTTTTCAAGAGCACTGCTGCTGCGCTCAGAGAGCGAGCGCATCTCAAGCAGGAATTGAGACGCTTCCCTGCGAACTTCTTCCGTAACTTGCTGCTGTTCCTGGAAGTCCCGCTCAAGTTGCTCATAGCGCTGTTTCAAATCGCTGTCGCCTCCACCGCCGTGGCCGCCTTCCTCCAGCTGTGTGCGGAGGTCCTGCTCCACATGGGAGCTCTCCTCGCGCACTTTTTCCAGCTCAGCTTTAAGGGACTCATTCAGACCCTGCGCCTCCTCAACCTTACGCTCCAGATCTTCTCTCAGCTCTGCAAATTCAGGCTTGTCCGCGTCCGTTCCCTGCACCATGTCAGTAAAAAAATGCAGCCCGCCAATGGGAATCTCTTGACTTTGACAAACATTTTTCTTCTCCCTCTCGGAATCTTGAAGTCTTTCGAGCTCTTGGTCTTTTTCTTTTAGTTTTGCTTCCAACTCTTCAGTCTTCTCTTGAAGTTGCGAAACTTGCAAGTTTAGGTCTGAAACGAGTTTGTCCTGGCCGTCCGGGTTAGGGAACCAAAGCTCTGGTGCCGGGTCGCGCAACCTTACATTCTGGGAGATACTGTTGAAACTCTTTCCTGTTGTCCTCCTGCTGGATCTCTGTGCAATGCCCTCAAGATCAAATGCATCGTCGTCATCCTCACGATCCTCGTCTGCTCCGCTCTGATCATCATCATCCTCCACTAAAACGCCTTTGTTCGGGACAATAGTGTTTTGCTGGAATGTTTTTGGCAATGGTCTGCCGTACTCATTGCCGGGTACACCAAGTCCGGGACCTCCAGGCCCAGGACCCCTGCGATACGGGGGCCCTCCGGGTCCAGGAGGCCCGCGATAACCTCCCGGAGGCCCTCCGCTCGGTGTCATCCTCCCGCTTGGAGGACCACGACGACTGCTTGCAACGCTGCCAGTAGGGCTCGCTGGACGGTCCATGTCTGGAAGTATGAATTTGGGATACCGGCGTTCCAACTCATAGAAGACATCAGTCGCAAGTTGCCGAAATCTTTCGAGAGGTAGTGTAGACAGCTTTTGACGAGCTTGGTTGCGCTTGGGATGATAGTTGTTCTTCGGGGGGAGAAATCGGGGTATGTTGTTGTTTGGGTTGTTCGGGCCTCCTCTTTTCCGGTCGTCCTCGCGCCGGATGGATTCATCGTAGACATCGGTACTGAGTTCCTGGAACTGCACGCTGGACAAGCGTAGCAGCTTGTCGCGTGCGCGATTGGGTCTCGGGTTGCCCTTTTCGTCCCTCAGGTATGGTGCGAGGTATTGGTTAAGGACTCTGTAGTGCGTCGCTAGCGCCTCCTCGATCATCAAAGCTTTCCGACTGCTGACGCTTTCCCTGTCCCGTATGCTCATGCCATCGCCATTGCTCGATCGTGCGATTGAGCTTGGCGGCGAGGGATTTCCGGTGCTCATGGTGCGTGGCTGGCCGATGCCTCCATCCGACTGGAGGCTGCTGGTGTGCACAGAGGCGGGCGGTGTGACGAGCTGGCTGCGCGGCGTGGGTGGGATAGTGGGCGAATACGGATTGTCGCTGCCCCCGAGGTGTTTGGTGGGAGACCACTCGTTGGCGCTGTCGACGGAGATCGGCGACAGTGTGCCACTGGGACCAGCCATCTGTTTATCGTCTTGGCGCGAAAAAAGGAAAGAATGCAAATTGCTAGGGCGCTCGTGGAGACATGTACGTCCTGTGGCCGAAAGAGTGACTGGCTACGAGGAGGCGGATGGTCGGTAAGGATCGGACGGGTATCGTGTGAGGCGGGCGGCTGGGCGTCTTCGGCCTGCTTCTCGAAGGAGTGTGTCTGAAACCAAAGCCAAACCTGTGCAATGCCAGCAAGCAGCAAGGGAGCGAGACAGAGGAGAGGGTCCGAGTGGGTGGCCCCTTGTGCACTTTTTGGCGTCGTTCAGGGCTAGGCGGCCGATGAGGCGGGCGGCGGCGGCGTCAGGGGGCTAGTGCGGACAGCCAATGGTGCGCGACGGCCCAACGGGAAAGAAACACAAACACAAGGGCGGGATTATGATTATCAGGCGCGTTATCAACCCTCTCGCGAAGGTTTTGGGAGAGATTGAAGAAGAAAGGGGAGGCTTGCGCGGAAGTTCAAGGCGGTAAGGAGCGGATGGCCGATCTGGCCCCCGTCATCCCTGCCAACCATCATTGGGGCAGTGCTCAGCAGCCGCACCCGCACTCCGGGCGCTAGTCGCATCTCCCACGCCTCTTTGCGGGAGAATATACGATCAGCTCCACTCCATATTGCATGATAAGATACGCCAGAAGCCTTCTGGAAGCCCTTGGCGGCTTGAGACATTGCCTATAGTCGAGCCCGTCACCCTCCCTCGGCACATCGGCGCCCATGACAGACGCCAGCCCGCCGGTGCCACTAGGCGAACTCCAAAAGTACCCCAGACTCTGGAGAAGGAAAGCCACAATGCACCACTAACCCCCAGGCCGATCGCTATCGGTTCAGCTTCTTCTTCTTCTTGTCGAACTTGGAGTTGGGATCGCAGATGGGGCATAGCCACTCCCCCTTGGGCTCCTGCGTGAGGCCAACACATTCCCAGTGGAACCACTGGATCTCACACTTGTCGTTGTCGCAGGCCACCATGTCGCCGAAGCTGACCCGTTCGCAAATGCAGTATTGCGTGTCGTCGGCCTCGTCGTCCAGGTCCATATTATCGTCCCCTACACCGTCGACGCCAATGGCAGACCCATCGTCATCAGAAGCATCTTCGCTGAGCATACTGTCGTCATCGCCAGTCGTCGACGGCGAAGCACGCGACTGTCCCATGAGTCTGCGTGCAGACTTCTTTGATATCCCTACTTTGTTGAGCTTCTTTCTGTTTGCTTGGCCTGGTAGCGCCTTTTTGGAAAATTTCTTGTTGGGTCTTGGGCCTGCGCTGCCTGCACGGCTGCCAGGAGTTCCGACCTTTGGAGTCCCCGGTCCCAACGATGATTGACGGGCGAGCGCAGAGGTCATCGTGGGTAGTGAGCCGAGCGATGCATTCAAACGGCGCCGCTTACTGTCACTACTGACTGACATTTCGCGTTGACGATTGGTGGCTGACATGGCTGCCAGAGCTGAAGCATTAGAAAGGTGAGTTTGGTTGAGTATCGTGCTCGGAATGCCACCAGTCACGGCAGGGGAGCTTATCCTCTGACCGGTCACACCAGCTAAGCGTGCTATGGCCGCGTTGGCGATTTGCTGAGAACCAGCATTTGCGTTCATAGACAGAGGATTCAGGGGCGTGTTTGCGCCAGTCGCGGTTGACGAAGGTGGCACTGCTAGAGACTCTGGCCTTAGCAGGGAAGGTAGCGGATCATTTGGTATAGAGCCGTCCGCTTGCAAGTCTCTAATCTTGATATCCAGTCGCTTTACATGACGGTCAAGCTGTGGGTGATTAGTAGATGATTCGTATGTGCTCAGAAAGATTTTAACCCACGAGATGTGCGGCCTTCTCAGCCAAGCGACACTTTTCCTCCTGAAGGATCTGAGCTTTGTCGTACTGTTGCAAGATCTGTTTGCTATAAGGTTCTTCTTTGGGGTTCTTAACCAGGCTCCCATTCAGCTTGACAAATTTCTGCAAGCTGCTATCTCGCGCGTCAATAATATTGTGGCAATGCTGAATCAACTGCTCTTTAGCCTGCATTTCCTCATAAAGGTGAGTAATTTCAAGCGGAAGATTTGCCACTGCAAGACGGTCAGCATGTGGATTCTATAAAGATTACACCAGCATACCGTCGTGGATAAATAGTTCCAGAACGGAAGCGGCATCTTCAGCTAAGGCCATGTTTGCTCGGTATGTTCAGCGCTGGCTCTCTGCTGCGACCTGCAGATTCACGAAACGGCCTTCGAAGGCGTGGGTGCACGTGGCGATGTTACTGATGTGACAGCTTTGTAGCAAAGAGCGACTCATCTGCTTGCGCCTGAGCGTCTATTTACACAGTAGCGCAGTAGGGGAAGTGAAAAGCCTGTCGCTAGGTTGTTGCGCGCTGATGGAGCGGGAACAAGTGTGGTAGTTGTTGCGTGTCGGGGGTCAATCGTCGTTTCGCCAGGGCTGAAACCAGGACGCAGCCGCGCCGCACGTGACCGTCACGATCGACTTGGCGCGACCAGGGTGTGCAACGGCGCTGCAAGATCCACATACCCCAGCTTTCTCTTCTTCATCCAACACACGCGGGTTGGTCTGTGGTATACATTGACTGGTAGGGGTCTGACGTCTCTCCCGTCTTTTTCCTTTACTGGCTTCGTCCTCCGAGTCATTACTCCCCGACCCGAACAACTGCTCTGCACCACAGTACAACCTCAACATCGCCACAAGGTTGCTGCTTTTCCTCTCACCTTCCGCCTCAGAACACTAGCTCCGCAGTGTCGATCGGTCCATTCTTAAGGGATCCCTTGAGTGCCCCATACTCACGTGTCCAGACCGACACAATGGCTCACAACACCGAGATTGTTCAGGCCTGGGTAACTTCGGACCCCATTGTTCCACTAAGCTCGAGCGTTGAGCATATCAACTACAAAAATCTTAAGCCGGAAGACAAGGAACGTGTGCACCAGATGGTTGCAGACCAGCTAGGCATAGAGCGCCCACAAGGATATACTGTATCCTTCCACTACAACCCAAAAGTCGAGCAGCACCACTTCGGTAGCAAACACCCGATGAAACCCTGGCGTCTACAGCTCACCAAGCAGCTCGTTTTCGGTTATGGATTGCACTATGCCATGGATCTGAATGAGTCTCTACCGGCGGAGCATCGGGATCTGGCCGAATTCCACGATAACGACTACCTCAATTTCCTGCAATACATCAAAAGCGACGACCAGACGCAAAAGCGTCACCAGGAGGAGCTCAACCGCTACGTTTTCACTGATGAATTCAACGATTGTCCTATTTTTGACGGCATCTGGGATTACGTGACCTTGTGCACAGGTGCCACACTCGAAGCGGCACATGCATTGTCTAGCGGCGAATCGAACATCGCAATTAGCTGGTCGGGCGGCCTACACCATGCGAAGAAACGCCAAGCGTCTGGTTTCTGCTATGTCAACGACATCGTGTTAGCTATCCAGCACCTGTTGCAGTCTTACACGCGTGTTCTGTACATCGATATCGATGTGCACCATGGCGACGGCGTCGAAGCAGCTTTCTTCAATACGGACCGCGTCATGACCCTGTCCTACCACAAATACGGTGAATTTTTCCCTGGCACTGGTGGGCCTGACGACAGTGGCCCCAAGGGCTTTGAAGAGCCCGGCGCCTACTTCAGCCTCAACGTTCCGCTGGAGGATGGAATCGATGACTCAGACTATGGGTGGCTGTTCCGCAAGGTGACTGGAAAAACTATCGAGGTCTTCAAACCTGAAGCAATCGTGCTCCAATGCGGCGCAGATTCACTGGGTGGTGATCGACTGGGCAAATTCAACCTCAATATCAAGGCGCATGGATCATGTGTCGAGTACGTGAAGAGTAGGAACCTGCCCCTGCTAATGCTTGGTGGCGGCGGGTACACGCCTCGAAATGTCGCACGCACCTGGTGTCATGAGACGGCCGTGGCATGCAACGTCCAACTCGGATCGGACGACGGACGAGCTTCGTCTATAGAGATACCAAACTTCGTGCCCTATCGGGCAGCCTTCGAAGGCGCAGGAAACGGCAATGGCCTTTTGTACCCAGAGCTCAATATCCGGAAGTTGCAGCACCCAAAGACTTATACGAGGGAAGACCTGGAAAATACGGCAGCCAGGTGCCTTGAGCAATTGAGGCACATAGAAGGGCATCCGATCCTGAACTTTACAACGTTCGTGCCGAAACTCGATAAATTGTTGAAGGCGCGAAAGGAACTGGACGTTGAGATAAGAGAAGAGCTTGAGGACCGAGGGCTTCAGGACGAATTGAAAAGGAGAAGGATGGAGAGGAATACGGGTGGAAGAAGAGAGTATAGGTGATAGGGCTCTTGTGCCTGCTTACGGTCGGTGTAGCTGAGAAATACATGTGGCCCGGTGAACAACGAAAAAGTAGACTGCTCTCCACAAAAGATGTCTTTCCTGCACCATGGAAGGCAGATGGTTGGTTAACAACGAAGCCACTGACATAAATATCAAACTAATGGGACGTATAAAACTTAGATCCTCTAATGTCATATTGATTCGGCATTGGAGCTCAACAAGCCTACTGTGAGGCATATCTTCTTTTACACGGCAAGTTCTAACTTGCCTAACCATGAAAAAGAAGTACTCGTGAGTATTATTCGCAACCAAGTATGCTAATTCTGTAGTCGCTCAACCCATTGTTTCATGTCTTTGGTAAATACAAGCCATGAGGAACTTCGTTACAGATCCTGATTTTATTGGCCATTTCAAATTGCCTTACGGCACTCTGTCAGGTACGGCTGTTTACATGGCGAGCCTGTTGGCTATTCAGTCAGACAGGTCATACACCCATAAGCATAAGCCTCATCGAAGACATCCCAACCATTCTCTTAGCGCAAGATATCAGAACAATATTCACTTTTGTTTCCCAGAATTCATATAATGTCTTTCCTCTCAAGCCTTAGCAGTTCTATCGCGAGGTAGTTTTTAGATTCTTAGAGTCATCAAGCTACAACGAGGTGTAGAGCATGAGTCATGTTTCATGATAAATATTCGGCAGTGCGAGAAGCGCATCTAATAAAGAGACCTTCATTGGCCCTTTAAGAGCCAGTATTCTTTCCAGAGTATGGAATATTCCAGATACAGCCTTCATAAGTTAGAACAGGTCTACCTGTCCATACTGCTATCTTTCCGAAGTTCGGGCCAGCACATTCAAGGATCCTCCTTCATACTTCCGCGGTTGATACAGCCTAGGGCTATTGGAGTATATGTAGGCGAAGATGAGCCGAACACGAGTTTGTGATTTGAACTGGGGATCCTCTATGAACTATCTCGATGCCAAGGGCCAGATCATCAAATGTACGACAAAGCCTCGGGGGCCAAGCTATGCTCAAAGCAGAATTTCATGAGACTAGTTTAAATGATGCCATTGCCAGGCTTGAGCTCGAGTACCTGAGCGACGGGTTTCGGTAACAGGGGACACTAGTCGCATATTTAAATATAGGTCCCACATGGATCTTCTATTGGATTGCTGGATCGACTGTGCATACATCACAGGTCTTGTAGCTCTTCGAACAAAGCAAACTCACTTGCGCGAGCGAAAGTTATGGATAGGAATGATTTGGTTTGGATTTACAAAAGCTTTTTGGTTCATCCTTCCTTTCAGATGGTTCCCAAACTAAAATAGGAGTCACTGTCAACAAGAAGCATGAGCCCTATCTCTTCTAAACAGATCTGGGCGCACAAGAGCAACGTTTCAACAATCATCGCCGCACCCCTCTCAATTCCTTTCGTCCGAAAAGCAATCCTATGTACAACTGCTAATCCACCATCCACCACAACAAAAGCACACTTTTACACAGCCACCCATTTGCAACCCATCCAATCTCTCCAAGTACGCACACCAACACAAGCATCAAGCACACGCGGCCAAACGCCATCCTCGGCCTCTCCTAAAGTAGTCCACGCGTCGGACTTAGGTACTACCCGCGGCCCGACTCGCAAGTGCAACCCAAAGCTCGACCACCAACACTAGCCGTAGCCGGCAGGATCCGGGCCGCTCCATAAGCCCAGGGGAAGCCACCGGACTCGCTGCCCGCTAAAGCTCGAAGGGCAGCTAATTTCCGGGGTGTGAGGTCAACGGGGCGAGGCGGCGGCGGCACCGGACGCTTCGGCGCGCCCGCGCCTCGTTTGTTGGTTTAGCTCATTATAACGCCCTTGGAGCTCTCCGGTTCCGCTGGTTTGGTGGGAGTGGGGAAGCTGCGGGGGGTTGCTTTGGGCTGGGTTGTGGAGAAGGGTGTATGGGGTGTATGGGGTGTATGGGGTGTATGGGGTGTATGGGTAGGGTGCTGGTGTTGGTTTTGGGAGGCGTGGGTTGCGGCGGTTTGTAGGAGTAATTTGCGAGAAGCACGGTTTTATGTGAATGATTTTGATTTTGATTTTGACAGATAGTCTTCCTTCCGTTGAGAGGAGATGCGCGAGAAACATAGTCGGGTATATTGTTTTTAAAAACACAAAGCGCTCTCCTTCCCCTCCACCTCTTTGTCTCTACAAGACACCCCTCTTCTATTCTTTCTTCTTCTTTCAGTTTTGAATAGACGACTTTACACGGAAACTGCCTTGCGGCCCGTGATGGACACCCATTTGCCCTCGGTGAACCCTACCTCTTGAACATGCGGAGCTCAACGGTTCTCAGGGCCATATAGCTGACGGAAGCAAAGGCGAAGCCCAGCTCCGCACCAACATCACCACCAGTTGGCGCCGCACCCGCCTTGAGCGCGACGGGACCCACCCACCACGACTGGCTCATGCCGACAACCATACCAGCAACACCGAAGCAGAAGGCAAGAACAGCTGCGATACCCACGGGTAGCTTGCTCGGTTGGTCATAGAGTTCAGGGTTGTAGCCACCAAAGCCCCTCTTGAATACGAAATGGTCGGTAACAGCAATACCGGTATAAATGGCAAGCCAGTAACCAATGAAGTTCATGAAGTTCTGTGAAAAGGTTAGCTTTCGGGGTTTGACGTTTCGAAAGAAGCACAGATGCTTACCTCAAGGATCGTCTCGAAGTGCGAGTAACCCGCGATAGCAATGGCAATGTAGACACCGGTGCCAACAAGGGTCCAGATGAAACGAGGAACGTACTGAGTCCAGTGCGCAAAGACTTGCACAGTGAGGGACACAGAGTAGATGTTCGGGCAGTTGTTTGCAATGATCGAGAGAGCAAGAATGATCAGGCAGAACTTGCCAAAACCACCAAGATGGGGAACAAGAACGGCCGCCAGAAGGCCACCGGTGCCGGAGGCCGTGTAACCAGCCTGATAGATGTTGTCACCACCGTTGATATCAGTAGCAGCCATGACGGCCACGCCCAACATCTCGGTGAAAAACAGAGGGAAGATCAGACCAATGAAGGTACTGATCCACACCTTCCTCTTGCTTTCGGTCGCGGGGTGGTAGACGGTGTAGTCGGCAGCGTAGGAGGTCCATCCGGTGGCAAAGCCATAAACTGTGCAGCCAAAGCTGAGGACACCGCCCAATTCGGAAGTACCAACGCCCATAGGAATGTTCACGAAATCGCCTGAGTGCGCGAAGACACCCAAGGTAATCAGGAAGATGATGAAGGTCGGGATCCAGCTCCAGAACTCGTAGGCGTGAACGACCTTGTAACCGAAGAGGGTTACGAAAAAGGTGCAAATGGCGATAATGACAATGCCAGCCCAACCCGGGACATCCTCGTTCACAGCGTGAATAAGCTCAGCGCCAACAATGGAGTTGACGGACGACCAGCCAATACAGGCGAAGCAGTTGAAGACGGCAACTGAGACGTGTTAGGTCTATCAGAGGCATTGAATAGACACATCAACTTACTGAGCTTGACACCGTACCAGCCAAACCAGAACCGGGACAAGACCATTTGACGGAGACCAAACACAGGACCAAACGTGGAAAAGAAGCAGACCGAGAGGACACCAATGATGTTGAAGAAGAGGATTACCAGCATAGCATCAGCAACTCCAAGGCCGAACAACGACTTGCCAAGTAGACCAATTGCGAAGGAACTGACAACCATGTTGGCGGAAAGCCACTATATCGGGTATTAGCCATGTTCATTGGTCAAATGAGAACCGAACAAACATACCATGGTACCAACGTTCAATAAAGAAGTGTCGTTCCGTTCGCTGTCCGGGACACGCTCGATGCCTCTCTGTTCAATGTTCAAGCGGCCGGCCAACCTTTGAACCTTCGCGTACAGGGTGTTGCCATATTCAAAGCTCTCGCCCGGAACGGCACCACCCTCGATAGCAGCAACAGGTCCAGTGTGCTTGGTGACAGAGGGCGCCGAGGACACATCAGCATCGGCGGCCGTCTTCTCGACGTCGTAGTAATTCATTTTTGATGCGACGACAGGTGACTTGACGTGACTGTCGCGTAAGAAAAATTTTCGATTAGGGACTCTTGTTTCGAAGCTCCGCGAAGGAGTTTGATCTTCGACCTCGTCAGAGGAGAGTCCTTTGTATAAGGGAGAGGATGTTGGGTTGATGTGGAACGCGAGCGCTGTACAGGACTAAACGGCGCATCGTTCAATCAAGTAATATAAGGAGCGGCGGTGCGCGGCGACGGCCAAACTTTCGCAGCCAACGTTGATAAGGCCGAGGCGAGTGTAGATCAGCAGATTGGCCGGCTGTCATCGGGACCATTGGAGGCGTAGACCAGGCCGGGGTCTTTTCGCGAGCTAACGAGCGACGGCGCCACCAGCTAGTCTTTGACCCTGTGCCGAATTGGAATCACCCCCGATTATGTTCGGAGAGAGATAGCGATGCGCCTCGCGTGTCCCACAAAATGCGGATGTGCGGGCTAGCGGCCACGTTCAACAGCGACGTGACTATCTTAAGATCTATCGTTGAAGAACCATCTCTTCTGTGCCGTGTCGTCGTGGGCGGCGTCCCCTGATGGCTACAAATCTTTTTTAATGTGCGTTCCAGACTTCGTCAAGAATCCTTCCCGCCTCGGCACAGCGGAGGCGCGCTCTAGTTTTAAGCGATGCTTGCTGCTGAAAATCCCAAGAAATTCCAAGAAATGACAAGCCGGGAGGCTGCATGACACGATGCTTGAACCTGCGCGACATCGCAGTCATTTCAAACGGTATTGGGTAGTCATCAGCGTTTCTTGCGTCGTCGGTACTCGGTTCTCCAGCTGGTAAAATTGCCATGCCCTGAGCGGCCGTGGGGCGGAGCGCGTGGGATGTTAAGCGGGCCATGCCGCGGGAAGCCCCATGTGGAAAGCCGCCCTATCACCAAGTGACAGTTATCGGAAATGGGGTTTGCGCATTTCAGCATTGTGATACCCCAATCTTCGGGAGTGGCCGACCAAATGCCTTTCGTCCTGTAGTCAAGCTACAATGTCATTGATATGAACTCCAAGATAAAGCATTGCCTTTTGCCAGCCTCGCTCATGATTAAATTGCCAAGGGTTCAGGCGTCAAGGAGGCATCATTGCGGGGCTCGTAGAGTCCGCTAAACGGCTCCCGCGGCTTCGGCGTGTGCACCGACATTATGCAGTCAGCTGCAGGTCCGCTTGCATTTGTGCCGTCCCAAGACTCCGGGTTAGGGTCCAGTTGCCGCAAATCGATCTGCTTGCAGATCATCGTGTTGCACTCCTGGCGCCCACAAGATTGAAATCGAGCTCTATGTGAGTTCGCGCGAGAACCCACTTTGGTGAAGTGTAGGATGACAATGTCGCGTTGTGCGTTAGTTGAGAAGAATGACCGTCCTCTCAAAGTGATTGGTTGCTTTACGGACAAACGGCTAAGTATTTCTCCCGAGGTGACATCACATCATTGTGACTACTTGAATATTCGACTGGAGACGATGAGGTGGCTGCTGGCACCAGGTTGAATTTTTCAAGGCCGGGGTGAGAGTTCGCTGGCAAGAGTACCCACCGGGAGGTAAGAAAACTCTGTCGATGAGCCAGGATAAACGTACATGTAAGCGCCAGAAGGAATACGGTTTTTTGATCTATGTAGCTGGTCGCACTATTTTCAAGTGCCTTTAGCAGATGCCAATAGTGAGGTTTGCGCACATTTGTGAGAAGCTGCAGGATTGTTGTAAATGCCTAGGTAGGTATTTGTCAGTGCACACTATTTGAAACGCGCGCCTTGCTTCACAAAGTCCGTGCAAAATGGGCTGAAGAGTCGTCAAAGTAGCCGGCTATAGTAATAGCAGTTGGCGCGAAGGATGAAGCTGAACAGGAAAAATGAGCCACAATATAGTGGCCGGTCCGTCAAACATGTTGTGTGGCGTCCCTCAGCTGAGGCGGATTGCGGACTCGTTTCGAAGAGCACCCCAGGTCTAGACGAAAACGTTAAGTTGGGTGGCCTTGTAAGAAAGGCATCCTGCGCATATCCCCTGCAATGTTTCAGGGCTCTAGACACGAAAACCATCTGATGGAACTGAGATCTGGGACGAGATATGAAGTAGATGTGGCCGATAGAGGATTCGACGCAGGAGAGCAAGGGCCTGAGCCATGCCAAATGTAGAGCTTCGTGGCTTTACAGCATCTCGGCCAAAAGAGTCGAGACTGATGGACCATTTAAAGGAGTCTTCTAAGGAGCAAAAGCCATCTCTACTACTGTGACAGAATGTTGGTGGTAGAAGTGGTCTCCTCGGCTCGATTGTTGATCGCCACCGAGAGCGTGGAATTGCGAGGCACCAACCACCAACCACAGCTAAGCTGCTTACTAGGCAATCACGTGCATCAGGATACACTCAGCTGCGCACCCGTCACACCGCCCTAAGGGTAGCATGTTATGAGGCGTTATTGTCGCGAAATTTCAAGAGAAGAAGGGGGATTCTCTAAGTTTATGCTGATTTGTACCCAGAAATGGATTTCGTAGTTCGGGCTGAGATTATGAAAGTTCGTCGTTGGTAGTTCGGCCGTTATTGCCTCCAAGCGAAAGATACCTGTCTGGCTCATGGCATATACAGTGTCCAAGAACGGTTCGACTGCTCGGGTCCCAAAGAAACGCCAAATAATCCCCAAATCGGAAGCAAGTCTAGGAAGCCGAAAATGTCTCTCCGTGGCGCAATCCGCCACTCTTTCACATGCCACAAATCTCGCATCTCTTGTGCTTCTTGAAATCCCCCTGATAGTGGTCTAGATGGTCATGATCGTTAATCTCGGCCTCGTCAGGCATCCGGCCCATCCAGCCAATGGACTCGCCCGTCATGGCATCCACTTTGCCGTGGCCAATCCCCTTGGACCGCAGTTCCTTAGTAATCGCCTCGACGTCGACCGAGAGATAGTTGCGTAGGAACTCGCCGACTTCAGTGTTCTCGTGGTTTCCAACAAGAGGGGAGGCAGCAATGGGGTCTGAGGCGAAGATGTTGACATCCGCAGCTGTGGGAATTGAGTTAGCCTAGTGTTCTACGTGAAAGGTGTGTTGGAAGTGAAGATGGAAATCGGGATAATTTACCTGAGTGTCCGTGGGTGCTCCACCCCGTCTGACTTCTGCGGCTCACCATGTCGGCGAAAACGTACGGACTGATATCTGGGTTTTCTGCGAGGTTGTTGATCTCCTCTTCGGAGGCATCGTGAATGCCGAGGTCATTCTCGACTGCATTCTTGAGCCAAGCAATGGTCTCGTCTTCGTTGCGCTGTGCGCTCAAAAACTTTTGATAGTTTTGCGCAAGGCGTTCAGCGCTGTGAGAAGCGTTGGCCAAAACGCCCGGATACCAGAGATATTCAGGGTAGGTAGTGTGCAGTTCTGCAAAGAATATTAGCCCTTTTATCTTTGTTATCGAGAATCAGACAGGAAATGACATACGTCTCGCGGCGGCCAGACCGCCGGTCTCGTGGTCACTAGTGCTGACCATGACACCCTGGACAGGATCCTTTTCAAGGAACTCCAGAACGCTAGCAACAGTCTTGTCGTAAGCAAGGACTTCATGGACCTGAGCAACGGGGTCATTAGCATGACCGGCGTGGTCGATCCTGCTACCCTCAATCATGAGGAAAAAGCCCTTATCACTGTCCCTGGTTGCCTCGCTCAGGGCCCTCATAGCCGTCCTTGCCATTTCATCCAGCGATGGATAGATGTCGTTTTCGTTGCGCCTGTCCACCTCGTAGGGAATGTCGTGGTCCGCGAAAAGTCCCAGCATCGGCAAATTGATCGCACTACCCAGGTTCAAGCCATCAAAGTCCTCGCGGTTATCAACATAGCTGAACCCATGTTTTCCTGCAAGCGTCCTGATGTCGTTGTCATCAGCGCGGCACGAGCCTTCGGTGGTGTTGGGTAGGAAGTGGCAGCGTCCTCCTCCAAACATCAGATCCACGACTCTTCCAAGCGGATAGTCTCCAACCATTTGTTCAGCGATCCGGTCCTCCTCCGATCGCATGTTCACGTGTGCTGCGAAGCATGCCGGTGTCGCATCGGTAATTCTTGTCGTGACAACCAATCCAGTCATGTATCCCGCTCGCTTCGCGGCTTCCAGCACCGTGCCGCAAGGCTCGTGGTTCGGTAGCACCGAAATTGCTCCATTGTAGCTCTTGAAACCACAGCTGAACGCGGTCGCTCCGGCTGCGCTGTCCGTCACCAGGCTGCTGCTGGATCTCGTACGGCTCTGGCCGATCATGTGCTTATCAAGAACCAGAACGTTGTCCCAAGATTCCGCGTGCTGGTATTGCTTGAAGCCTCGGGTCAAGCTCAAGCTCGTGGGACCCATGCCATCAGACACCATGAATATGAGGTTACGTTTGCCGGTCGGGTTCGGAGAAGGAGGCTTGGCGGCCTGATGCTTCTGGTAGACAATAGCAAGGACGATAATGGCTGCCGTCGCGATGAGGGCCCAAAGGAAAAGACCGAGTTCCCGCCATTTCTGCCAGCGGTCCGACGGGGGTTGTCTGTTCGTAGGTTCGCCGGTAAGGAGTGCGTCCTCTTCGGCGAGGTCGTGGTCGTTCGAACGGTCGGACGCCCGCCGCGTTAGCAGCGGTTCTTGGCTGCGCGCCATAGTTGCTGGTTAGTGAATGTGTGAGCTTTCTGGAGCTCTCAAAGGAAAGATGAAAAGGAGAAAAAGAACGGGTGGAGCTGGGACAGTTGTCTTGTTGTCTAGCTGCTCGGAGCTGCCCTGTAACCGGGGCGATGATCGTCGGCGCCGTCCACGCGACTACATCATACCCCAATCACAGGGTCCACCCGATCCCCAACTCTGGTCATGCCCACAACGTCCGCCTTTCAACACCTACACACCATATGCTCTTCTGCTCGATACATTGCAGCTAAGACATGCTCTCCGAGTGACTTTGAAAGGAATATTGTTCACACGATAGCTATCGGAACACCCCTTGCCCCTATTTGTTTGCAATGGTGCCGGATGATGTTGTTTATAAACGACGACATCCTATTATCTTTCTATCTATGCCCCTTCATCCAGCCTTAGCTAACATCGAAGAAATCTAGACTCCGTGAATTGTCCGGTAGTTCTAAGATCACTACCTAGTTGGCTATCGACTACCTCAACTGAAACCTAGCCAGCATCACCTTTGTGCAACTCCTTCCCGATTAGGTAGGTGTTATCTTCATGAGTCGTGACCTACTGGTAGTTAGAATAACATTTGTAGATATCATTATCAAGAATGTGCCGGGAGACGAAGTACCAGTACCCCTGCAAGCACATCGAGTCACACATCCAGCTTTGTACCTACCAGTGCTACTTCGAACAGTATCGCAAACGGACAAAACACCGCAAGGTAGAAACAGAGGTGTATGTCGACTGCAAAGGAACACACATGGACATCGCAACCGAGTGTCTGTATTTAAAGAGAAGTGTAGTATGGGTTCGTGCCACGGTTGTGAGAAGAAAGACTACACGTGTGGCAGAGTTGGTCATCCGCTACGATGACTGCCTGATATGCAGAGTGTGAAAAGAGCAGGAACGGTGCTATATCGGCTGAGAACCTTATCAGAAAGACGTACCCCACGAGCTTTGGGTAACGTCCGCCACCGTCGAGCAAAAAGTCACCATCTAGCGAGATAGGAAAGGACACAAGCAGTCTCTATGGAATACTCCTTAACTAGTTATAATACCTAAATCCTGGATATAAGTAAAACAGTTTTAGAGTGCATACACACTGTAGATATCTCACCTGGGTCCTGTTCTTCCTCCGTATAAATATTATCTCGCTAGGTGGTGAATCTCGCTTGATGGCGACGGATGTTACAGCATAAAACAGCACGAGGAGCCATCTTATAAATCATTTAAGGAAATCTCTGGATTCACTTATCAATCAATAAATCATTTTACCGAGTCGTACTAGCATTGGTAAACTTCTCTGTTGATACAGTAAGGTTGATGTATCACATCCTTTACGACCACACGATCAAGCAGAAGAAATTGTCGTTACACTCTCCTTACGCCTATATCTCCCCTTCCACGAAAATGCGCTACTTTGTAGGCGGAATCTTTTCCAAGTAGGCAGCAGATATGACCAACTAGATAAACTTATCCGATCCGCTTGGATTGCGTTGATGCAAACCCATGTACCAGCAGCAAGTACTATGAAGAGCAATGCTATAATGGCACCACGGAAGCTGCCACTCAGCTGAGCTTGAGTAGAAATGCTGATAGTGACAGGAATGAAAATAGATAGTGCTGCCAGACGGACGAAATTTGCTGCTCCGACCTTATAACAAAGCCAGAAGAAAGCCGACATAACTTCCTGAAATGCCCAGTTGAAGGCCGATAAAAGCCCAGGGCCCAGCCACATAATAAAAGCGTGTGTCGAAACTCTGTCTGCGAAAGGTTTCCTTTCGCGTAGTATTTTGAACACTCTTTCTTTGCTGTCAATGACCATGGGGCTTCGGACAGCAAGTCTAATTGCGTAAGAGACCGCTACGGAGAGAAAGGCCGCAACGATGAATGACCGGAGTGAAGCAGGGTCCTGAAGCTCCTGTATTTGCATGCTGAATACGCCCGCAGCGAATGTCAACGGAATGAAGATGAAAGCAAGTTCGGTGAGCTTGCTGACGCCTTCGGCTTCTGCAATCCCACGCTTACTTTCAATGATTGCCAGCTCTGCTCGCAATGCAACGTATGTCTTCTCAAGCCGTTGCATCAACAGCTCAAGTTTGGAGTCGAGATCGGTGATTGTGGTATGAGCATCTTGGTCGTATTTCTGAGCGAAAGCATACTGATAGAACCCTTGCAACGACTCTCGAAGTTTTGGTAACTCCTGTTGATATGTGTTTATGAGCGATCGCCAGTGAGGAAGTCGTTCTTCTATGCTTCTTTCGTTTATAGAGTCCTGGGCAATTTCACCCAATGCAGCGTTCAGAAGGCTCATGAACGCATAGACATCCCTTTTGACCACCTGCAAAAGTGCTAATGTAACTTCTGTATAGCGAGCATGAGAGTATAATTGACCACCTTGTGCCTGAGGATATAGCCAGCTGTTAATATCGTCTCGAGTTGGTGTTATTCTCGTGTATTGCTTTTCCAGATCGTCAAGGTGGTTGCTTGCCATAGGGCATCCCAGAAAGGCAACTGGAGCGCTTCGCGGATAAATTGTCATGAACGCAATCTCCGATACTCTTCGTGATGATTTTATTTTCGTGACATTACGATCCCCTTGTTGTTGTTGTTCCAGCAAGACAATATCATGATTTAGACGCGGTAGAGGATCCACAAGAAGAACCACTAAAAGAATGTCTCATTAGCTTCCAGCAATGCGTATATGTTTTTGAATTAAGACTCGTGATATAATGGAGCAAGTCATATTAGTCCCACACAGCCTGCTAACTAGTAGCCTCTGAAGTCCGTTGATGTAGTATATCAAGTATAAAAATAACACTTCGATACACCGTTTTCTGTGTTTTTCATGTTGTGCAAGTCAAAAGTATCTTTGTGATACTTACCAGTTTCCACACCTTTGATGACCGTACGATACATTGTCGCTCGTTCTTCCCATGCTACATGAGCTCCGCTGGCGCTCTTCATTGCCCGTATACGATCCGTGATAAGAGCGCGTTCTTGACGGAAGATGTTGCTCGAGGCACTCACACAATGCCGACCGCGTTTTGATTCCTTTTCTAGTTCTCGCACTGTTTCGTCATCTGCTTGGTTTGGCCCTACAGCAAGATCTTCCTCTCTAATCTTAGTGACATGCCCCCATTCAATTTGTTGGTCCTTGTTACTGATCAATTTGAGACGATCCCATTTATCAGGAGGCTCAGAGAAGCGTCGAAGTACTGGCCGAAACCAACGAAGAGAAAAATAGTCTTTCAAAATCCCGTTGGTACGCCATGTAGCGGAATCCTCATTGTCCTGTGAATCGCCAAGGAAGCCCGACTGAAGGAGATGCTCTTCGAAGAATTCGGGGTTCATTCCAAAGGTCGTACCAAGTGTGTTGATCATATAGGGCGTAAGATCTTCGACAATGAAAAACCGTTTCATGTTTTGTGCAAAGAGGCACTTGTGAGCCAGGTTGGAGATCAGATGCTGTTTATCTCCTAAATCCTTAACAGGATAGTGGGGCATATCTACCCATAAGTGTCCGTTCCAGAGAGTACACGAGCTGTGAACTGTTACACATCCGCTATCGATATTGCGACATTTCGATTCCGCGGCTCCGACGTTTTTCAGATGGGGCCAAAATTTCGAAGCTCCTAGAATCATCTCTCTATAATTTAACCACCGTAGTGGACTATTGGTCCTCTGGTCCGTTGCATGTGCAACCGTTGTGTCCTGGGCATGGTTTGGGGAACTTCGTCGCTTGCCAGAGTCTGGACCATTAGATCCGGTGTTGTTGTGCGCAATGTTTTCACTGTGTCCAGTCCCATCATCGTGGGTTTCAATGGCTCCGCTAGTTGATCTTCCTGCAACTGGTGTTAAGTGGCAGCTACCCGTAGTTGGTGATGGTAAAGGTATATTCTTAGGGAATAAACCGTACGTACCGACATCTGAACACTTGGTATGCGCAGTTTCCGCTACACCTAGTGTGTTCCGTGGAAGACTTGATCTGCTGGAAGCGCTTCGTGCGGTGTAAAAAGACTCTTGGGTTGAGGCTGGACTGTCAATAATTGTGTTTTCTCCAAAGTCATCCATAGTTTCTGTGACTGCTGCTGTGTGAAGATAGAAATAGGAGCTGGGTCCTCCGCTTTTTAAAGGCAGTGGCGGCCTTGGCCTTTCCAGCCTGATGTCCTTTTCGGGTCGATTGCATAATCTGCCGCGGCAGCATGCACGATCCTGCACCATGTTTTCGTCGCAAATTTTTCATGCATCGGAATTACCAAAAACATATTTAGCCATATCATAATTAGTAACATGTGTTAAAATGTATAATCAAAATGATTAAGTCATACATGATGCTCAGTTAGCCCTGATTGTATACATTATTAAGATATAGTTGATGACACCGGATACCTAGAAAAGTCCATCGGTAATAGTATCTTGCATTTGTACAAAATGACGAGTTCAAACGGACACCCCACTGATTATGTCTAAAATGACAACAATCAGACCAACAGTCACGAAAGCCAGGAGCAGAAAGCCTGACCATAAAAATGCCGCCGCTGCTGGACCAACCTTACCTTGCACAACTTGATAGGTCATAGATCCCGCAATAGTCCCATAAACACTGGCAGCCATATGCTGCCATAGTGCAGACATGAGTGCAAAACTCATTGCCCCAAATATAGCTCCCAAGGAACTCTGCATGATGTAGAGTGGAGGATACATCCTTCTACTCTGCTTGTTACCTTGAGGCCCTTGGGCTACTTGGGCTTCTTGGGTTCCTTGTTCCTCGCTTTGTGTTCCTGCGCTATCTCTTTGGATATCTTCCTCGATGTCTTGTACATCGGTTTTTTCCTGCCAGATCGCAAAAGCAAACAGGCTGAATATGATGCAAGTAATACTAGAGAATCAGCAACTAGAAGATCGACTCTTACACAGTACTCACAGGAGGCCTGGAAATATAACTCCATCGCTGAAGTGCTCCGCAATTCCTATCAGGTCTAAGGGATCATTTTCTCCATCGGCTACAGCCCTTAATGCCGGCGCTCTCCCGCAAGTCCAATCGAGAGTGTCTTGCCTTGAGACACACAGAGAGAAGTAGCCGGCTCTCACTTCCAGAGGCACTTCTTTCGCAGCGCTAAAGATTGGTAACGTCAAATTTGATCCGTGGCTCGGGATTTTGGTAAGATTGCGGTAAGATAAAGACAATATGTAAAAGTCCTTGGACGCGTTGCTGGATGATACACATGCCACAAGCGGCAGTACTTAATAATATACCAAACAGTCAGCTAAAGAGCCTTAGGCAACAACTGATACATTGACATACTCAGAAGGGCATCGGCAACTAAAGATATATTTATCAACCGACGTCGAAAGGTCAGCCACTCGAAAATTCGGCGCACGTAGAATGAGACTGAGTTCATGGCATCTAATTGCACATGCGTAGCGATTGCTGTGAGGAATTCTGTAACAACTGGAAGTTACCCCAACCATGCGGCGACATCTCATTTTGTAACTCTGGCCGACATGCATAACGCTAACACTAATTTATACACAGCTGAGCTGGTCTCGTATGCAGCCGCACAATCGTTGTCAGTCTGACTTCTCACTGGTGGTAGTATTTTCGCCAAGCTCTGCACCTGCAGGGAAGAAAACAAAAAGCAATACTCTCCAAGCCTTCTTTGGTACGACCTTCCTTTCTGGAAAGCGTGCCGTGTATTGCAGATTCCACACGAGAGGCCAATACTAACGTCAGTCCTCCCCTACCCCCCCCCCGGGCCTAATTGGGTAGTAGAAAGTTGCCTTCGCGACGCGTCCTCGCATAGCACCTCTATACCTCTTCGCGGCCGCCTCTTTGCGCACCGTCGGCCCTAGACTTATGCTTTCGGGATACCAGCGGCGTCGGTGTCATATCCATTCTGAGCACAACTGCTCTGGAGAAAATACTCACATCACCCGTCATAAAAGTGGTCACCGAAATAAAACGGTACAGTACAGACACAACTGGCCCCTCAAATGAAGTATTAGGTCAGACCAACAATAATAGTGGAGAAAAGAGGCATTAAGGCAATGCAAGAGGACCTTGTACGAAATTCATGGGGAAACTTCAATGACGCGAAAGATGTACCGGAAAACGGTTTAAGGAAGCTCACTCTTGGTCAAATCCTTCAATTCGATGAATTCCGTATCCAAGGATTCGGGAGCACTGGAAAATTCAGTGTCAATATAGAGGATCGACAGTACGGCCCAGTGCTGAGGTTTACTACAACCATACAGAGCCATCAGACACTCGCATTCTCCAGTGTTGTCCGTTATCGGCTTACCATTACCACCAGTGTAGTGTTTGATGTAACAAGCAGAGCAATACAAGTCAGTGGCGCCCAGAGTGCTGCAGTGAGGCTTAACCGGCGTCAGTCAAGTCGAGACGCAATGATGTCGAAACAGCCGAGTTCGCCATCGATGAAGTGCGTGATATTGGCCGCCGAAGGGCTCGTCAGACTGTTGACAGTGGCAGTGGTGGGACCGCGGGGCTCCACTGAGACCTCACTCTCGTTCCCTTCTTCCTCAAGCACCCGCATGAAGCGAATAGCCCAATGAGAAAGACAAAGCCCTCAAGCCCTCAAGAAAAAAGAGAGAGCCGGTCGCGTCAGCCCGAGACAGTGCAATACAGGCGACACAGTGAGCGACGACATGCGCAAGCGCAGCGGCCGCCACTCTAGGGTTCAAAAACAAGTCAATCGAGAAATGCCTCCGTAGAGACGTTACAGCGACTAGACTGTAAAGAACAGATACTACACTTGATCTAAGCCAAAAGGCAAAGAGAGCTGGAGAGAAAAGAAGAGGCGGTGGTGGGGGGAGGGGTGGGATTTATATAGTGGTGCTGAGGGGGGGTGCGTGCTGGTGACTCATCGCTGGCGTTGCATGGGGAAGCTGCGTTTGCGCTTTCACGGTTGCTGCGTCAGCTTCTTGAATGAGAAGGAGTCAGGCGGACAATGGCGGTAGAGCTCACCGCTTGGCAGTATCGGCTGCTGCCTGGGCGCGGGACAATAGCAAAGTAGCGGTGAAGGGCCGTTTGACATGGTCGGATCTCAATAGGCAGCAAGCGAAGTCTACTATTGTCCGGCTACCGCCTGAACACGTCATGCTTTGGCTCAGAACGAGAATGATGAAACGGCATATGACTGCTAGAATTGGTCTATTGTACTTTTATGAGTCAGTAAATATAACGTCGTGATGTGCTCATGTGTGACTATTTTAAGCCAGTCACGCAACTCGCAAGTGTCCGTAATCATGGGAAAATAGGTCATTCAAGATGTTACCTACTTTCACAGTCTTCTAGAACCCAGAGTGCGTAAGCCTATCCCACGACCATGAAAAGCTAGCTCAGAGTCCGACCTAAAACCAGGTATCAGGACGTCGCTTCTGCAACGCCATCTTGGACCGAAGAAGGTGTGCAAAGTCCATTTGAATCGGGGAAAGGATAAGCGTGAAAAAGAAACACAAAGCACCACCTCGGGTTCCTCTACGTTCGGACACTTACTGGCCTCTTCCGAAATGAACACGAAGTTCCGTGAAATTATACATCAAGGTGCTGCTACAACTTTGACAGACTAGGAACAGTGGCTTCGCAGATGACAAGACATGAGAGCATGATGAGGTGATACTGGATGTCTCGACAGTAATATAAGGTGACGCGTAGTAGCCAGGGAGTTTGCTCTACAATCCTTGGGGATGAGCTCGCTGCAGACGTGGAGTCTTCCACACAGGATTCCGGGTACGTGCAGCACATCAAGGCTGATGCAGAGCCTGGGGCAGCGATACACACAATACAGAAGAGCAGTATCACCTATAGAAAGAGCCAGAAGAAGAGGAATGATAAAATCTGGAGCTTAGACTCAAATCCCGATGCAATCGACAGAGATGAGGAAACGTTGGTCGGCAACAACATCGCGCTCAGTGAGTATTCGTCGGAAATGAGTATCATGGAAAAAAAGGAATAACAAACCCGAGCATCAAACAAAGCAAAGAAAAGAGATGCGAAGAGCTGCAGGGTGTCTGCTGGAAC
The DNA here is from genome assembly GCF_010093885.1 of Aplosporella prunicola CBS 121167. Taxonomy (NCBI): domain Eukaryota; kingdom Fungi; phylum Ascomycota; class Dothideomycetes; order Botryosphaeriales; family Aplosporellaceae; genus Aplosporella; species Aplosporella prunicola. Next base: position 339,188 of record NW_022983552.1, read on the forward strand.
GTAAGCCATTCGTTGTGTCTGCAGCGCGTCTAAGCGCCTGATCGACGGACGTTTCCTCTGCGATGGGACGATGTGCGGGGAAGTCGATCTCAACCTCACTCCAGCGCGAGTGCAGACATCGCAAGCTTGCGACGCCATGCGCACAGCCGATGAAGCCGTTTTCCTGTGGCACGATGGGTGTGTCCTTCACGACACCAGAAGGCACCAACTCAGCGACGCGGTCGACTTCGCTGCGACCAAGATTCGGCACCTTTTTTCAAGAGCATGGGACGTTATCTCTATCTCCATCAGATCTGCCGGTCCAATGGCCGAGAGCGCGTCGCGGCGTGCTCGGATGGCGGATCTGAGTGGCGGAGTAAGGTGAGCAAGGCATGACGGCGACGGGACCTCCGGCTGGCTTCGCTTGCCAGGAAAAAAAAAAAAAAAAAGAAAAAAAGAGCCGTGCCTCTCGTAAAGACACAGAGAGCGACAAAACTCCATATCATGCAGGCAAACGAGACGGACAGAGCGGTGAGAGAGGGCAGCAGCGGCGGCGGCGCGCTCTAGCGCAGTCTCAACGTCATGAAGAATTCTTTTCTTTATCTCCGATTTGCCCGTCTCGGGCTATGGCAGCGCCTGTTCCTATTGCCACGCCCCAAAGCGGCATAGCGCGCGATTTTGTCTAGACTCTCTCTCCTCTGCTCCTCTCTATTTCTTCTCTTTTTTCTTCCCCTGCTCCTACAACCCTGTCTCGCGGTGTGCCTATTTCCCTCCACCTACCCGGATCCCCCGTGTAACCCCCACGGGACTTTCCTTGTCTTTCACTTGCACTACCCCGGCCGATCATGAACAATATACGCTATCTCAGCCATTGTGCCGTTTCCAAAGACATATGAACCTATAAGCGAGAAAAGAAGCACGCATCCAACGCAGCGCTCTTGCCTTGCCTGCCTTCGAGGCATCTGCCAATCCAGGGACCAAACGCAACCACCACTGTTTCCCAAACCAGTAGCCCGTCTCCTCACAAGTCAAACCAAGATGGCTACCACCACGCTCCTTGTCAAAAACGACATCCACACCACCTCATCCCCTCCCCCATCTCTCCCTCCATCCACTCCAAGCCAAAAAACCATGGAAGCCCCACCCGCACCAAAGGAAGCAGCAGAAGCAGCAGGAGGAGCAGCAGCGCCCTTCGGCGCGCCAACTTCATCTCTCTACGCTGTGCGCGACACGGCGTTCGCGGGCCGCGGCGTCTTCGCCACGCAGGACATTGCGGCGGGGACGCCGCTGTGGTGCTCCGAGGCGCCCAGCGCGCACGTCATCTTCCGGCAGTACCGCAAGGAGGTCTGCGGGCAGTGCTTTGCGTACGACGGGGGCAACATGCTCAAGACCCGCGACAACGTCGTCGGGTTTGTGTTTTGCTCGCCGGAGTGTCGGGAGGAGTGGAGGCGGGAGCAGGGCGAGGTGGGCGTGGTGGCTTGGACGGAGGTCCAGAAGCTTTGTAAGGGGTGTCCGCAGGAGCCGGAGATGGTTGATGCTTGTAAGTGTGATGCGTTTTCTTGACCATTTTCTGTTTTGGGGTGTTATGGTCTTTTTCATTCCTACGTCTTTTTATGATACCCTCTCTTATTCACTGTTTAAAACGGTGTTGAGCCTTTTCTTTGCTTTTGTGTTGTTCTTCAAGAGTACCTTGCTTCAAACCAGACGCATATCTCCGCATTTACGTCTTCAATTGATAGCAACCCTCCCCTTTCCCATCTCTAAACAGCACTCCACCCCTACCCACCCTCCACCCACCACCAACCCCAACTCACCAACCACCACAGACACCATAGCCCCCGACCCGACGGACATCGCAACCGCATGGGCAGACGCGAGCACCACCGCCGCCACAATCAGCACCGCACGAAGCAGTCCACACAGCGTGAGCAAAGCGCAACTAAAAGCGCTGCGCAACGCCCGCGCACACATCGCCGCGCCCGACACGCTCGCCTTCCTGCTCTCGGGGCTGCTCGCGCACTACCAGCGCCCGGAAGCCTGGCCCGCAACCCTCGCGCTCTGGCCAAACCCCACGCCGTACCGCTCGGCGGCCGAGCTCGACGAGCACACGTCGACGTTCCTGCAGCTGCGCGCCGTGCTGCCGCCTGTTCTGGCTGTCAGCTTCACCGCCGACGTGTGCGCGGCCCTGGCGTCGAGGGATAGTCGTAATAGTTTTGGTATCCGCTCGCTCGATGATGGTGGGGCCGAGTTCTTTGGCTATGGCACTTGGCCTTCGGCGAGCTATTTTAATCATAGCTGTGATCCGAATGTCGAGAAGAGGCGGGAGGGCCGCAAGTGGTTGTTTCGCTGTGCGAGGGATGTCAAGGTCGGTGACGAGCTGTGTATTACGTATTTGAGTGGCGAGGAGCGCGCGATGGCTGTGCAGGGACGGATGGAGCTGTTGGAGAAGTCGTGGGGGTTTGAGTGTGCGTGTGTGAGGTGTCGGGCTGGGGAGTAGGGTGTGATTGATGGGCACGAAGAGCTGGTGATGGATTCACGAAGACGGGAGACGAGAGTCTTAGAAAGAAAGGTATAGAAGACTATAGTGTGGCATGGGTTTCTCTAAACTGTATTATACTTCCAATCATTCCGACGAGATATTGTCGTTCCATGTCAATCTGTTCGTGACAGCTGCAAAGACAGCACCACAACCCTCTCCATTAAACCCCACTCAAAACAACCCCAAACACCACCACCACCACCACCACCAACACACCCGTACCCCCAGCAACCCTCACCCATCCCCAGCACTAAACACGAGCAACCAACCGCGCACCAGGCCCATCCAGACACCCACCACAACCGGCATCACGCAAGCCTGTCCTCGCAACCATGCCACAGCAGGGCGCGCATGACCTCAGCGGCCACCTGCGCGCAGCCCCGCAACAAGGCGGGCAAGAGTTGCCCTGCAGCTCGCACCACCAGCCGCCTGTCGCTCGCACCATCAGACGCCTGCAGCTCACGCCAGACTCCCGCCGGCGATGCTGATAGGTACGTGGGTCGTGGGCTGCGGGCCGCGTGGAAGACTACTCTAGAGTAGGAGTAGCTGAGTGCGGAGTGCGGGGCCCCGCATGGGTTGCCTACGCCATTTTGCTGATCTGGGGCCAGGGCCAGGGACAGGGACGGGGACAGGGAGTGAGAGGGCGGGCGCGTGGCTGCGCTGCGCTGCGCTGCGCTGTTGTTGGATGGGGTGGGGTGGGGTAGGGTACATAGGGTAGGGGCTGTGGGAGGTCGCTAGGTTATGCGTGCTCGTAGAGTAGATACGGCGTAGAGGTGGTGTACGAGCAGGTAGGTGGTGTGCTCGACGGGGTACGAGTAGAGTAGTCGTCCTCTGCGTGGTGCTCGAGTAGGGAACACACGACGAGCAAGGACTCGCCGTTGATGGCGTGGCGTTAGGGTGCCGCTGCCGCAGCAGCAGGCAGTCGAATGAGGACTCCGCGATGCTCGGGTCGAGATTCTGCGTTTGGCGGTTTGACGTCGCGACGCGCGAGCGCTGCTCCGTGGATGGTGGATGGATGGGGTGCGCGGTTGCTTGGATGCGGGGAAGCTTGCTACGTCATGCTGCTCCCATCGCGGGACGAGGCAGTTGTTAAGGAGGCGCGAAGACCGCCTCGGGCGTTGAGTTGCGATGCTCATTGTCTAATCCTGAATTCTGGTCAAGGCAATACGTACGACCTATTGAGCGAAGAAACTCGACGATTACACTTAGCTACCTATACAGCCTGTACACCTACCACTGTCATGTCTTCGTAAGTAGCCTAGTCAGTCATTGTTTTTGGCAGATTCGGCAATGTTGTTGTTGTCGTTAGACGTTGTCGTGTGGAGCAATATGTTGACGCGGTTGTAGCAGTCACCCACTCACTGGTGGTGAGGAAGAGCTCGCCGGCACTAAGATTCAGCCTCTCCAGTCCGGCATCAAGGCCAATACTCCGCTCGATACTTCGGGCCGCGGTTCCATCGGCTCGGACCACAGCATCGAGTCGACTCACCTCGACCCCATTGGCAAAGGTAAACGTACTCTGCGCCACAGGCGTGCTGATGCCTTGGGGTTGGTTGCACTGGTCTTGGGTCGAGGGCCGAGACAAACACGCAAGCAAAGCATGCACAGTGCTATGTTATTATACAGATGACATAGCATCGGGAGAAGCTCCTTTCGCACTGTACCTATGTAGAACCGTTGCTGACGGTTGCTCGATAGGACATCATGGTCACCCTCACCCCCACCCACCTCACCCTCATATGCCTCACCACGAGGCCCACGCCAACTCGCAGGGCGTCGTGGGCCGCGAGGACGTCTTTGCCAGTGCGAAAATCGAGCCCTTCGAGGGCCACCGCAGCGCCATGTACAAAGTCGAGAAGTCGCCCGGCCTCGACGACGAGATTGTCGACTCGTCGCGGATCGATCCGCTCAGCGAGGAGATGTGATGATGTGATGATTCAGATTGCGTGCGCGCGCATGGACGAAAGGAAATGGAGCGGGTGGATGCGAGATTTGCTGATCGGTCGATAAGAGTGCGTGTGCTGGCTGCACGCGCCCTTGAGCTGTGATGGGGGTGGAGGCAGATCATGAGCGAGAAAAAAAAAAAAAAAAGTCTCCTACCGTTAATTGCCGTTGTTATTTGTTTGATGCTTTTGGCGGCCCTTGGGATTTAGTCAAGTCGCTTCCTCCAACAGGTACTCCGTATGTACGAGTAATATGAAAGCAAGTTGTGATCAAGAGGTCTCGACGCCCGACAGCGTGTGTTTGGAACGCTCGTGAAGCACTTCTATCTGCGACCGGTGTCGTCAGCGTTTCAGGGCCGACCGGCACAAGCGTTGCACGGAGCGCGGAGGCGGGTTGACGAAACAAGAAGATCGTCATTTCACTCGCCCTGCCAACTGCTCTTCCAAGGCCGGACGACGTCAGGATTGTTGGAACGGCGTCGCGGGTCCGCAACGGGCGCTGTGACTGTGGCGCGGCTAGGATTCGAGGCGGGCAGGGCTAAAACTAACCAGGTGCGCTGGCGAGGACTACTCGGCACGCCCTGTGAGACTGTGGCTCTCTCTGTGGCTTTGCGGCTCTCTTCTCACCTTTCCAAGAGTCTTGTCAGCTCGATGCGCGGGCATGCCTGTGTCTGGTGCAGTAGCTGGCTGGGCCTGGCCAAGGCTCGGGCGCGATGATACGGGCGGATGGTGCCAGAGAGAGGACGAGTGCTATTTTGGGCAGAGTTTGGAGTGAGAGGCGACAGGGGTGTTTGCGCCAAGCGAGCCGCCATTGCTAAAATCGAGATGAGGTGCGAGGAGGGTTGCGCGTTCGCCCGTCGCATGCAGCCGCGACAAGAGGGGAACCGTGGGAAAGACACAGAAACTGAAGCAGCTTTTGCGGCTCCTCACCCGTGCGTGCGTGTATCCCTATTGTTGTTGTCGTGGCGGTGTATTTACTTTTTTTTTGTTTTTCTTTTTCTAATTGTCTTTGCCATTGTCATCATTGTATACCTATACCTCTGCCCGTCCGTCAGGCCCGCGTCGATCGGCCCCCCTTTCGCGCGCGCGCTCCAAAAATCCAGGTGTCCAATGCAAAGCATTACTCGCTCACCGGCACCCCCAGCCATTCGCCGCGCACCTTTGCTCCTGATGCTGCGCTGCAAGCGGCCCTAGCCTTGCCCTAGCCCGCCTGCACCCCCGACGATTCAGCTCCAACCACCCACACCACCATCATCCCTCTGCCCTCGTACGCTCTTCCGCCCCGACCTTCTCTTGCCAACAAGCTTCATTACGACGACTCTGCGCCCACGCCACCCTGTTGCGTTTCACGCGGGCCACTTCCCCTCCCCTCTCCCGACACACCTCACGATCCTCCGCCCGCGGAACCTAATCTTCCGCGCGCCTGGTCCACTCCCATAATACCCTAACCCCAGCACCCAGTTTCAAGCCTTCAAGATTCGGTTCCGCAAGAATTCCGTGCGAGAGAGGGAAGGCGACACTCATGCTCAACCTGGAGCCATGAAATCGCCTCTCTCTTCGCGCTTCGAGAACATGAACCCCTTGAAGCTGCTCCCGCTCAAGACGGGCTTCAACTACGAACAGCTGCCCGGCTACGAGCACAATGCTAGCACTCCGCTCAAAAAGTATCGCTGGCGATCCCCCAGCCCGGGCGGCGACCGCTTTGGCCTGCCCAGGATGTCGCCGTCGAGAGTCCTGCTCTTTGCGATAACCGCCATCTTCTGCATCGGCCTGCTGGCGACAGGCGGCTACCGAAGGCACCAAAACTTCATCCATCAGCCCCTCCCGCCCCGGGAGCTCTTCCCTTGGGAACACTTCCCACGGTAAGCCCTCATTCCTCCGCTTCACCGCGAAATTGCTTGATGTTAACAAGGTTTCCCGCGCAGGCTCAACGGCTACTACAATGGCATTCGCACGCTCGTCTCGCTTAAAGAGTACCAGCCCGAGCAGGTGTTTGTTCATCCCGATCAGGAGGAGGGTTTGGCCTACTTCCCCTCTACGACCCAGAAGGCGAAGATGGGTCAGGCCCCTGAGCCGTCGCCCTCTGCCAGGCCCTTCCCGATCAACCCATACCCTGACTTCAAGTCTCCCGAATACCTGAAGGAATTCCAGCCGGTCGAGGACTGCTATCTTGATGAGGGCCTCAAAACGCCAACCCCAGATATCTACGCTTACCCCGGCATTCCCGCAAACATGACTGCGCCTTTCTTCGGTTCCTACGAGCAGCTGGAAATTCCAAATGACATTTGCTACGAGCGCTTCGGCAGGCTGAGCCCCTATGGCTACGGCTTCAACCCCGATGAGGGCGGAGTCGGCCTGGCTGAAAACTCGGAAAGCGTTGGAGCGGAGAGGGTCTGGGAACTCGTCACCAAGCAGAGGGTGGACTGGAGACAGGTTGACTGGGGCCGTGCGCAACAGGCTTGCTACGACAAGAACAGGATCCGCTACGAAAAGAACGGCCTTACGCTGGAAGGCAAAGCGGGAAACCCGGGCAAGAAGATGGTGAAGCGCTCGGCCTACGTCCTGCGCACCTGGTCCGGCTACCACTACTCTGAGTGGCAGCTCCTCGCTTTGCGCGCCATGATCAACGAGCTGTCGCTGAAGTCTGGCGGCGAGTATGACGTACACCTCCTTGTGCACATCAAGGACGACAGCATCCCCATCTGGGCTTCCGACGCAATCTACCAGAGGACGCTCGAGGAGCAGGTGCCGAAGGAGTTCTGGGGAATCGCTACCCTGTGGTCAGAGCAACAGATGCGCACGTACTACCCAGAGCCTTTCGTTGACAACCTCGAGAACGACTCTGGCCAGCCCGTTCACAGCGTCTACCGCGGCGCCCACTTTGCTCTTCAGTGGTTCGCTCAGCAGCACCCCGAGTACGACTTCTTCTGGAACTGGGAGATGGATCTGCGTTACACTGGCCACTACTACGAGTTTCACGACCGCCTTGGTAGGTGGGCTAAGAAGCAGCCTCGCAAGGGCGCTTGGGAGCGCAGCTCCAAGTTCTACATGCCTGATCTGCACGGCTCTTGGGAAAACTACACTCGCATGGTCGAGCAAGAAATCGAGGAGTCTGACACGCCTCCTGTCTGGGGTCCGCCCGTCTACGAAGCTCGCGACAGGATCCCCTCTCCTCCCGGCACCACTCCTCCGACAAGCTATGAACAGGACAACTACGAGTGGGGTGTTGGCGAAGATGCTGATCTGATCACCTTCAACCCGTTCTTCGACCCCGAGAAGACCAACTGGGTGTTCCGTCACGATATCACTGGTTACGATCTTTCGCTCCCGCCGCCGCCCCGCCGTGTTGCCATCATTACGGTTGCTCGTCTTTCGAAGCGTCTTCTTAACCTCATGCACGAGGAGACTTACCGTCTCCGTCACACCATGTTCCCGGAGATGTGGCCCCCGACTGTCGCCTACCACCACGGTCTCAAAGCCGTGTACGCCCCGCACCCCGTCTTCTTTGACCGCAACTGGGACCTGGACTACATGAACCGCATCTTCAACTACCCCAAGAAGGAAATCGAGTCGCCGTTTGGCTGGGGCGAGCACAACCTGCTCGGCTCATCCTTCTACTACAACTCGGGCTTCTCGGGAGCGCTCTGGAGACGCTGGCTCGGCGCCAGCGAGAACGGCGAGGGTGGCCGCATGGAAGAGGAGAACGGCTCGGGCCGGATGTGCCTACGGGGCATCCTGTTCCACCCGATCAAGTCGGAACGCGGCGAATAATGACGAGGAGCAGCCATTCCCGGTCGAGTGCATCTTCTCCCTTTTCCGAATTTCCTTTGCGCAAACAGTTTATAGACCCCCTCCGCTTGTCCGGCCACGATCGATCCGATTGAGCGCGTCTCCGAGTTTCCGTTTTCTTTTTTCTTTTTATTAAACTTGCGAGCTGCCCCTCCTGCTGCTAGTTTCCGATTTCCTCTACACGCTTACCTACCCATCGGGACGGAGTTGGATGGCGTCCTCATTTGGTTTTAAACTCTCTCCCTCGCCTTGACCAAGCACGACCAAAAATCGGTTTATTATCCCTGCATTGCACACACACATACACACCCTTTGGTGCCCCGATAATTGCTTTTTTGGGGGACACCGGGGGATGGATACTTCAGCATCTACGGCTACTACAACTACATTTATGGGTGTGGGCGTCGGAAAGGAGGTGAAAACGAACGGGGGGACCTATCAGAGCGCCCCCCGCCGCTTTGGCTTTTTAGTGTTGGTTGGCCCTGTTGCAGCATGGCACAGCAGCGTTTTTCTTTTCTTCCCCGTGTTGGATGATTGCAAGGGAAGGCAATGGGGTTTGGCTAGGTACAGGATTGGACGGTGCGGTTCGCACACGCTTTTATCTTTGCTTAGCCGGGATAATTTGGAAAGAGAGGAAGAAGGGTGGGAGAGAGAATGAGCGTGCGTGCGTGCGTGCGTGCGTGCGTGCGTGTGCGAGAGCAAGAGAGAGACTCTACTACTACTACTACTACTACTACTACTACTACTGCTACTACTGCGAGAGAGTGTATGAGTGCGAGGAGGGAACGCGGTTTCTGTATCATGCTTGCGCTCGCGCACGCGTGTGGGGGGTTGTTGCTGCTTGCTTGCTTTTGCATGCATGCGTTTGCTTTGCTCGGGGCCGCTCATCATAGTATATCTTATTGTTTGTCTATTGTTGCTGCTGCTGTTGTTCCTGTTGTTGTTCCTGTTATTGTGTGTGTATTAATTCCGGAGGCCTCTTGATGCGACTTGGACTTGAGCTTGGGATGGGGCGCGTTTACTGTTCTACCTACCTATTATTATTATTTTCCCTTTTCCTTTTCTTTTACTCTTTGCTCGGCACGCAAGTTCATGCTAAGCAAACCAGACCAAACCAAACAAGAAAACTAAAAGTAATCTACCTACCTATCCCAAATCTAGTCAAGTCAAGTCACGTCGAAGCTAGAAGATAGACACAGCGAAGATTCAACCGTCAAGATTTTCCCATCTCTCTCCCTCTCTCTTGCATGCGCGCTCTCGTCTCCTCGCTTTTCCATCCTCGCCCTCCCCTCATCTCCCCCTCCCTGTCCTCGCCTCTCTACACCAGACACGTCCGCTCCGCTTTCCGCGATCACATCATCACTTGGGTACCCACCCACTCACCCACTTACTTGCTCACTTACCCCAGCAAACGGATGCGCAGTCCGCGTCCCGTAAATAGCCAGCTCCGGCACCAGCGCCGCTTATGGGCATCTGCCTTGTCTTACCGCCCTTTCATTGGCGTTTGTTTTAGATGTTTTTATTTTATTTTAATTTATTTATTTTATTGTCTTTTCGTTTTATTGGCATTTTATTGTATTCCCTAGCTTTTTTCTCCTTTTCTTTCCTACCCTTTCCTTTCCCAGTTCTATCCGTCTTCGCTATCGCGGCCCGCACCCTTGCTTCGGCACTCACGTCTGGCCTGCTAAGCTACTCACTGCGCGCTGCTTGTTCCCCGCGTTGCTTGCAATGCTCACGTTGCCCACGTTGCTCATGTTGCTCGCGGTGCTTGCTACGCTCGCGACGCTCGCAGCCGACTGTGCCGCTGTGCCGCGGATCGATCGGCTCGCGGCGCGGCGCGGCACAGCACAGCGCAGCCAGGATGTTATGTGCGCGCGCGCGCGCGCGTGTGTGGCACGGGTGCGGCGTACAGGGTGCGGGGCGGGGGAAGTGCTGGATGCGGCGGGGGTGGTTATGCTAGGTAGGTACTTACGCACGGCACCGCGGCTGGGTGGTAGGCGGTTCGTGATTTGTTGGGTGGTTCTGCTCTTGTGCTTGCTTTTTCGTTTTTGTGGCTGGGGTGCGTTTTTGAGAGGTGAGGTTTGTTTATTTTTGTTTTTGTTTTTGTTTTCGGCGTGGAGGGTGGCCATCGTTGCCATCGTTGCCATCGTTGCCATCGTTGCCGCCGCCACTGCGTAAGTGTGCGTGTGCATGCGCGTGCGCGTGATGGGTGCGGCTGGCTTTTTGGCGTTTTTGGTTGCTTTAGTTTTCTTCACTTCTTTTCTTTTAGTATTTTCTTCTTCTTGTGCTCCCTCTTACGTCTTCACTCTACCACCACCTCACTTCCTCCCTTCTTTGGCTTGGTAAGCCGCTCGCTGGCTACTGCTGCTGCTGTTTCAAGCCTCGTTTAAGCATGCAGCTGGCGGTGGGAACGTAATGGTATTGCTCGGACGATGACGCTGGAGAGGCTGCTATGATGCGGAAGAGGTGAGTTGTATTGTTAGTGTTGGACTATAGGTGGAGGGTGTTATATGGCTCCGTGGATGGGGTGGGGTCTATTGTTGGCATGGTTGATACACTTCGCGCTATAAATATACCGAATCGTGTTCTTGCTCCCTTCGTTGTTCTCTGGTCTCATGGCGCCGCTATTGTCTACTTCTTGCTTCTCCTACAGGTGTAGCGGATCCTGCGCTGACTGTAGCCGTATGAGTGAAAGGGAAAATGGAGCAACGTCCTCACTGTGAAGTGACATTCACCGTCCAGGGACATAGTGAGTAGAACAAGCAGTCCCTACAGAGTACTCCTTATCTAGCTACAAGCCCACTTCCTAGATATCAGTGGAAAGGTTTCAGAGCACACGCATACTGTATATCTTGACTCACTTTCTTCTTCTCCTCCGCACAGTGTTCACCACCTCATTAGACGGAGAACCTCACTTGACGGTGGCGGGGGTGTCTTCAAGATGTCACGACATGGCATGCTTGATGTGTTGAGAAGAATGGATTAGTGGTGGTGAGTGGCGAACGGGGCTGTAGCAGGTCTACTTGTGCTATATATATATACAGTGCCGTCTCTACAGCTTAGTAATGTCACCACGCTCGGCGCTGGTGGTGCTCTACTCTTTCCTGCCGGAGGGACTACGTTGCGCGGTGTCTGCACTCTCTGTTCCGCGCTTGCGGCTGATATGGCTGTTTGCTTCCGTCTTTTGCCATGCCTTCTGATCTATCAATCCAATGGGTATTCGGCTGCGTCTGCGCCAAGACGACATGAACCTGAACGCCCAACGCCCCATGACCCATTCAATTATTGCGCCTAGCTCTCCAGAGCACCGCACTTGGTCCCAAGCTCTACTATCTCAGCCCTTATGTCACGCGCTCACCGCGCGGAATGTCTTGCGCCCTACATCCTGTGCCAATGGCGCATGCTATTCCTCACGTGTCTTTCTCGGCTTCCAGCTCGCGCCGCCTTAACGCCTCGCGTATCTTACGCTGTCGCCGCTCCTCGAGGCGCGTAGGCACGTTCTGCGCCCATTGGATATAGCTCGGCTTGTAGCCTTGCAGCAAGCTCAGCACGTCTTGCAGGAGACCGAAGCCAAGACCAACGGCGAGGCCCATCTTGGCGGTGCGGGCAACAGTAATGGTAGGGAATCGATCTGGGGGAGGAAAGACAGCGTCAGTAGGCTCCAACGACGCACGAGTGGGCAGGCCAAGGGTGCTAAGCATCCAATTGACAGAAACGAAAAGCCAACTACTCACTCCACAGACTCCATGCGCCGGCAGTGCCCAGGCCCGCGACGACGGTGCTGCCAAAGTCGCCCCTGCGGTTCGCGACGCCGCGCAGGCGGTCGACAGCCTCCTCGCACACGAAGAAGCCCGTGGCCCACACGCCGAGGCGCGCGCCCATGCGCAGGCCCTCGCGCAGGCCGCCCAGCATCATGTGGTAGTTCTTGCTCTTGTGGTACATGTACCAGCCGGTGGCGTCGGTGGGCAGGCGGTGGGCGTTTTCGGCGCGGTAGCGCAGGCCGGCCGTCTGCGAGCCGTGGGCGACGCCCATCAGAAGGCCGCTGGTGAAGGCGACGCCGCCGCTGAGCATGAGGCGCGTGTCCAGCGAGAGCGAGAGGCGCGAGTGGGGCTCGCGTTTGTGGATGGGGCCGACGCGGACGGGGCGGGTAGGCGGGCTGGTCGAAGACGGCGTTTCTACTTCAGGGGTGGCCATGTTGCGCGTAGGTAGGTAGGTTTCTTTGCGGGGAAGGAGGGAGATGTCACTCTACCTACACGGCAGGAGCTCCCCCCCAAAAGGCGGTGGCCGGTGGCAGAAACCGTGGTTTGGTGGGATGGATTTGGAAGTTACGACTCACAGTCCCGCCTTCCTCCCACGCCTCGATTCCCTCCCTCCTCCCGTGTTTAGATACCCCCAACGTCCGAGCATAAATAGTCAAAATGGTCGGCCAACGCGGCCCCGTTCCCGTCCCGCATCGCGACGGCGACCGCGATGTCACGCAGCAAATCCTCGACCTGCTGGACCAGAAGCCCACGCTCCGCTCGTCGGAAGACCTCGCCGACGTCTCCCAGGTCGAGATCAAGGCCGCCCTCGACAGATTGGCCTCGCGGTCTATGGTCACGTATGAGACGGCCGACTCGGAGCTGGTCGTCCTGACCAAGGAAGGCCAGGCCATAAGCGACGAGGGCAGCCACGAGTTCAAGGTGTGGGAGGCGGTCAAGCAGGCGGGCAAGGTTGCGATCAAGGAGCTCCCGGTAGGTTGAAGCGATTGGGCGTGTGCGCCGTGGTGGAATTAGTGCTGAGTTGTGGCAGGGCCTGGTCAAGAACGCCGACGTCAAGGTCGGCCAGGGCAATGCTTTCCGGAACAAGTGGATCAAGAAGGACGGCGACTCGCTCATCCCGCTGGCCGACGAGGTGCAGGACACCACCCGCGCTGAGCTGCAGAAGATTGGCGAGACCAAGCGCGTCGAGGCCCCCAAGGCGCTGGCCGATCTGAAGAAGCGCAAGCTCGTCACCACGACCAAGGTCTTCTCCTACACGGTGCAAAAGGGCGACAAGTACGCCAAGGTCATGCCCGTCGAGGTGACGGACCTGACGGCCGACATGCTGGCCGACGGCTCGTGGGAGTCGGCCAACTTCAAGCCGTACAACTTCAACGCGCTGGGCGCGCCCCAGAACGCCGGCGCGCTACACCCGCTGAACAAGGTCCGCGCCGAGTTCCGCAACATCTTCTTCAACCAGGGCTTCGTCGAGATGCCGACTGCGCGGTACGTGGGCAGCAGCAGTTGGAAATAAAGCGCAGTGTAAAACTGACAGTGAGAGCAGCTTCGTCGACTCGGGCTTCTGGAACTTCGACGCCCTCTTCGTCCCGCAACAGCACCCCGCCCGCGACATGCAAGACACCTTCTTCATCTCGGACCCGGCAGCGGCGGACCCGCCGCGTGACGACCCCATTGCCGAGCAAGCCATGAAGGAGATGGAAGAGGGCGCGCGCCGGCTGTACTCGAACCCCGAGGCAGAGAAGCAGATCAAGCCGCGCGACTACGAGAAGTACTTCCAAAACATCATCGATGTGCACCAAGACGGAGCCTTTGGGTCGATCGGGTACCGGTACCCATGGTCGAAGGAGGAGTGCCTGCGGTTGGTGCTGCGCACGCACACGACGGCCGTGTCGACATGGGTGCTGCACCGCCTGGCGGAAGACCCGCGGCCCGCGCGCTACTTCAGTATCGACCGCGTCTTCCGTAACGAGACGGTCGACGCGACGCACTTGGCCGAGTTCCACCAGATCGAGGGCGTCATTGCCGACTTTGGCCTCACGCTGGGCGGCCTGCAGAAGTTCCTCGAGACCTTCTTCGCCCACATTGGCATCACGAACCTGCGCTTCAAGCCCGCGTACAACCCCTACACGGAGCCGTCGATGGAGATCTTCGGCTACCACACCGGTCTGGCCAAGTGGGTCGAGATTGGCAACTCGGGCATGTTCCGCCCGGAGATGCTGCTGCCCATGGGCCTGCCGGCCGACCTGCGCGTCTATGGCTTTGGTCTGTCCCTCGAGCGCCCCACGATGATCAAGTATGGCGTGAGCAATATTCGTGACCTGCTGGGCCACAAGGTCGACCTCAACTTCATCGAGAGCAATGCCGCGGTTCGTCTGGACAAGAACTAAGACGGAGGCAGTGAGGGTTTAGAGAGGCTTGTCGGACTTGGGATGCTTGGCGTTGATGATCATCATGTAGAACGCGCTCAAGACTATGGGGGGCTACACGCGCTGAGAGTAGATCTGTGTAGCCGGGAAAAAGTAAAAATATCTTGTCATGACGGCCGTCTGTCTCGTCTCGTTTCGCTACATGGTCTTTTCCTTCTTCGACTGCTTGCCTAAATGGTATCGTATCAACAGGCTTTGCACCTCAAGCGCCACCAGCCATCTCGGTCTTCGTCTTCAGTAAATCCAACAAGCATAGCAAACCCTAAACCCATTCCTAACTTAACCATACACATCCCCACCTACAACTTCGCCTTCTGATCAATCCACTGCAGGTTCACAGGCGTCAACGCCTTCCCCGTCTCAAAGAAACTAAGCACATTCTCCATGCCCAACCGCTCAAACCCGACATGGCTATCGATGCTCGCGCCAGCAGTATGGCTCAGCAACTCAACATTCTCCATAGCCGCGAGCCTGGGATTGACGTTCGGCTCATCATAGTGGACATCCAACCCCGCGGCCTCCAGATGGCCCGACTCCAGCGCCTCCACCAACGCAGCCTCATCCACAAGCTTGCCGCGCGCAACGTTAATCAGGCGCGCCCCCTTCTTCATCGCCCGGAAATGCGTCGCGTCGACCACTTTCTCCCCGCCAAAGGGGGTAGCGACGACAACCGCGTCCGCAACCCCCAGCATCGCGTGCAAGTCGGCGTAGAAGGTCGCGCTGCCGGCGCCGCCCACCGCGTCCTCGACCTCGCGCGGCAGGCGCCTGACGTCGTTATAGACGACGCGCATGCCGAAGCTCTGCGCCGCCTTCTGCGCCACGCGCTGCCCGATCCTGCCCAAGCCAATAACACCCAGCACATGGCCAGCGGGGTTGCGCGTCACGGCCGCAATGTTGCGGTTCGCGTCACTGAAGCGCGCCGCGTCGCAGCTGCGCGCGGCCAGCGCGCTCCACGTGAAGCGGCGGAACGTCGATAGCAGCAGCCAGATGGCGGCGTCGGCGACGGACTCGGTGCACGCCGCCGCGGCGTTGCAGTAGGTTATCCCGCGGTGCGCGAGCGCGCGCGTGTTCACCCAGTCGAAGCCGGCGCCGGCGCTGGTGAAGATCTGGCAGCTGGGGGGGAGGAGCGCGCTAGGGGAGGGAGGGGGGTTAGTGGGAAGCTTGTTGGGGGAGGTGGGCGGTGGCTAGGCGCGGGGAGAGGGAGGGATGGGTGCTGCGGGCCTCCAATGGGCGCGGAGACCCGGTCCCGAGGCAGTGCAGGAGGACGATCGTGTATGTCTATATGCATGCAATGCAATCAAGCAAGCAAGCAAGCAAGCAAGCAAGCAGGGAACGGGGAACGAGCAGGCGGCAGACGAAGCTCGCTCCTCATGCCAGCTAGGGACCAGGATGCCGAGAAGGAAGGGAATCAAAAAAACCACTCACATGAGCTCGTCGTCCCAGTTGCCCATCTCGCCGCCCGTGTTCCAGAAGGGACGGTACATGGCGACAAAGTCGCCGAATTGGTGGCTCTTGAGCGCGCGCTTGAACTCGTCGCGCCCCATGCTGTAGCTGCGGCGGACCTCGAACTTGTCTTGCAGCTGCTTGTACAGGCCGTGGTTCCACTTGATGTCGTCGCCGAGGTGGAGCAGGATTGGCTTGCCCATGGTGGTGGTGGTGGGTTTGTATGGCTCTGTATGGGGGGTAGAGAAGCGGGGAAAGCGAGGGCAGAGAGGAGAGACAGCACAGCACGGCGAATGCAGGCGTTCATATTATAGCCATGGCAGGCACGGGATATGGCTTCCCCATGCCCAACCCCGCGTTGGCAAGTCTCTCCGAAGGCGCGTCTTGCGTCGGCGTTTGAACTTGAGACCAGCAGTCAAACGCCGACAGCAGCAGCACCCAAATGCCAAGGCGCTGACTAAGTCGGCAAACTGCGGGCTCTCTTTTCTTCCTTCGCTTCCGCTCTTCTCGATTTTCTTTTCTCCTCATGAAAGTTGAACCAACCCAGAAAATTTGACGCCCTGCTCGCTTCCGACCGGCATTGACTTGCTGCGACTAAGCATGAGCTCTGGCGTTGTATTAGCTGGGGAGAACAGATCCCACCCGTTTCCAAGAAGCACGGCTAGAATTCCCCACCTTCGGGCGCGGGATCCTTGAGCTGCTGACTCCCGTTGAAACGGCACATTTCTGACTTGCCACCCGGCGCTCACCAATCCACTTCCTCACTTTGTAGCAACCTACCTACCTACATCAATCAATCTATCTATCTTTCTCGACTGTCTCTTGCTCGACCTAACATCACACATACACACATACCCTGATCGACTACCGTCACAATGGCTGCGTGAATCCCCTCGCCGGCTCCGACCGCGCGAGGACCTCGCCCTTGACCTACTAGCATTCATTCCTATCACCACTACCTACCACTGCTGTCACTGCACCGCCCCTGCCGTCATCCACGCCGACAACGCCGCCAACTACGATGGCATCCACGATGACGACTACGACGACGGCGACCACCACTGTCGCCACCGCCCCGACCCCCGCCTCCACCGTACACATCCCCGCGCAGGAGCCAGAAGACACGAAGAAGGGAGAAGAAGAAGAAGAAAAGGAAGGGGACAAGAAGGCAAAGGAAGGGGACAAGAAGGCAAAGGAAGGGGAGGAATCAGCGGCCAGCACCGCCCTCCCCCCCGCACCACCCACCACGAAACCCACAACCCCAACGCAACCCTTCCGCTTCTTCGACCTCCCCGCCGAGATCCGCCTGCGAATATACGAGCACCACCTAACCTTCTCACACACGATCGACCTGGACCCCGCGAACCACCGGCTCCTCTCCCCCCGCCTCTCCCTCTTCCTCACCTCGCACCGCACGCACGCCGAAGCCTCCCGCGTCTTCTACGCCACAAACACCTTCCGCCTGCTCCCGCTGCACGGGCGCTTCTTCCACTCCCCGCGGCCGCTGCTCGCCCGCCTCCCCCCGCGCTACCGCCACGCCCTCGCGACGCTCGAGCTGCGCCTCGGGCCGGGCTGGACCGGGCTTCCGAAAAGCTGGGCCGTGTCGCCTGCGTCGGAGGAGCGCGGCCGCCATAGGCTCGGCCTCGCCGAGCTGGAGAGCATGCGCACCCTGTGCGTGTTTGTCGAGTGCGACCCTGCGTCTGACGACACGTTTGCGGGCTTCAGACGCAAGGGCGACGACGGCTATTTCTCGCGCTCGTGCGCCGATCTCCTGAGCTGCGTCTTGCTGCTCGCCCCTGCTGTCGAGAGGGTGCGCTTTGATGCGTTTCCTGGCATTGGGCGGGACTCGCCGCTGCTGCGGGAGCTGGTGGGCGTGGTGCGGGGGTTTGGTGGGGGAGGGGCAGGAGGGGCGGTTAGGGCGGTTGGGGAGGTTGGGGAGGGCGGGACAGTTGGGGAGGGAGGGACGGCGACGGAGTTGGGAGGAGAGGAAAGAGAGTATGCCGCGAGCAGGGCAGACGGAGCACCCGAGCACAAGAAAAAAGTCCGCGTCGAGTGGGGCCCCGAGCGGGGCTGGACAGACGACGAGGTCGCAGACAAGCTGCGCGAGGTCGAGGCGAAGCTGGCGCGCCTGCGCCTCTTGCGCGGCGGCGGGCAGCGTGCACGCGCGGCGTGAGGCCGAAGCATCGTGAGGCGGAGGCGTGAGACCGAGGCGTGAGGCTGAGGCGTGAGGCTGAGGCGTGAGATGGGACGGGGGGGGGGGCGTGGGCTCTTGCTGCTTTAAGAGGAACTGCCTTGTCCTTAACCTATCCAGAGAAGAAGAAGAATAAGAAGAGGAAACGAACATAAACGCCACCATTACGGATTACGGATGCTGGCGCGGAGACCGCTGCCTACTCCTACGGCGGATTCAGATAGGATGTTTACATGCATAGATAGACTAACGCAGCAATTGATTCACAAACAACAAACACAGTCCTGCAGTACACTGTACATGTATACATACATACACTCCAATGACCACCTACATGCCACTCTCCACTCTCACGCCCCCTTTGAACAGAGCAGAACATATCAGAGCAGAAAAATGTATTTTATACTCGTCGAGTACCTAGTAGAGGCCCTAAGGGGTTTTCGCGCTCCGCCGCCCGCCCGCCCGCCTGTTTGCCCGTATAACGCCAGCGTGGTATCGTACCTAAGCAAAAAGCAGGAGAAAATAAAGGAAAAAAAAAGAGTTGTTGTAAGCCCGAGAAAGCAATGCTCCACACCACACCGCGCCACCACATAGGCAGTTGCCGACCCTACTCGCTCGATCGCCTGTCTCAGCACGTCGAACCCACCCCCAACTCCAACGCCAGCGTCAACGACGGCTGGCTCCTCACAAAGCGACCTTGCTGTCCTCGTCGTCATCGTCATCCCCATCCCCACCCCCATTCGCAGCCTTCCCCCGCTCCCGCTCCTCGGCCGCCCGATCCGCCACCCGCGCCAACTCGGCCCCAACCTCGCCCTTGACGTCCTCCTCCTGCCGCTCGCGCAGGCCCTCCTCCTTCAGCAGGCCCGGCTCGGGCCCCGCGCCCGCCGCCTCACCCATCTCGAGGTCCCTGGCCGAAGCCGACGAGTCCGCCGTCGCCATCACGCCGGGCAGCGAAGGGGGCGCTGCGCCCACCGGCGCCGAGGGCGCAGCTGCAGCAGCAGAAGCAGCATCAGCCGCCGTCGCCGCAGCAGGCGCGTCGGGCTCCGCGGCCGCGGCTTCGGTCGCTGTGGTCGGCGCGGCGGGGTCGGTCGCAGGGGGCGAGGCCGGGGGCGTCAGCGCGTCGGCGGCTAGCGCTTCTCGCGTCGCGGCTGCTTGGGCTTCCCCTGTCATGTTGGGCGCGTTGGGGGGGGCGCCGCCTGCCGCGCCACCGTCCATGTCGACGTCGCCGTCTTGGTCGGCGGTGGTTGCGGGCACGGGAGCGGGCGAGGCCGCCTTCGACGCTGGCTTGCTGTCGTCTGCGGCTGCCGCTGCTGGGCTGCCGCCTCTCGACGTCTTCTTGGACTCCTCGGCGCTGATGGTGCCGTTGAGGCTGCTGGGGCCGGTGCCGTTCGCGCTGCCGGGCCTCTGCTGCGGCGTGCCCATTGCGCTGTCCTCGTCCAGGTCGGCGTTCGGGTTCGGGAAGTCCGTTATGTTCATGCGCTTTCTCCGGCCCGGCTGCTTGCGCACGCCTTGCCTCTCGTTCTCGGCCTCGTCTTCGCTTTCGCTGAGCTCGCCGTCCTTCTCCACGCGCTTGTCCCATCGGTGCTGCGTGTATCTGACGTCCGGGTTTTCGTCCTCGTCGAGGTCGTTCATCTCGTCTTCGGCTTCTTCGTCCATTCCTGGCATCATGGGCGAGCGAGGAACATCGGTCATTTGGACCGAGGGTGCAAATGCCGTGCGCTTGAGGTTCTCAACCACTTGCGCGCGGATCTTCTCCAAGTATTCAGGGGAGTTTGCATTGTCCATGTTCGAGGGACGGACGTCCAGTTGATAGTCCGGGGCAAAGTACTGTGAACAATGTCAGTGTTTAAGTTGAGCAATCGCAATTGGGAGTTTCTTGCCTCGTAATAATCATTGAATGGTATGTCGGCTCCCAGCTCCTGGTCGACAAGCAGACCCGTCTCGAACGCCCATGTCCGTGCAACATTGCGCATAGTATATCCACCGCCTCCCAGCACCAGGACTGGCAGATTGAAGCCCTTGACGTACTTGACGCAGTTCGCGTGACCCCTCATACTGAGATTGAAGGCGCCCAACCTGTCGCCCGACAAGCTGTCACCTCCGCACTGCAGCACAACAGCCTCTGGCCTGTACCAGTCCATGACGGCCTTAATGACGGGCTCGAAAATACCCTTGTATGTCTCGTCGGTAATGCCGTCCCGCAGAGGGAAGTTCACGGCGTAGTATTTGCCATTGGCGACACCAATGTCGCGCAGCTCGCCGGTGCCGGGGAAGTATTCGCCGTACTTGTGGAAGGATACAGTCATGACGCGGTCGGTCGTGTAGAAAGCCTCTTCTACACCATCGCCGTGGTGTACGTCAATGTCAATGTAGAGGACGCGCTGCTTGAAGCGTAGGAGCTCAATGATGCCAAGAACAATGTCTATGAAAGCGCGCGTTAGCGTGATAGGGGTTCTGGAGGCTTGAGGAGACGCGTTCACAGCTCATACCATTCACATAACAGAAGCCGCTGGCTTCACTCTTCTTGGCGTGGTGCAGACCGCCGGCCCAGTTGACCGCGACGTCGCACTTGCCCCTATTGAGACGTGCCGCACCCTCCATACTTCCGCCCGCGCTGATACCGCAGTACTCGAAGAGACCGTCAAAGACAGGGCAGTCGTCCGCGACGTTGAACTTGCTCTGTTCCTTGGCGTAGTTGTCGATGTTGTCCGGTGTCACTTTCTGCAAGAAATCGACGTACTCGTCCGTGTGGAACTGGGTCATCTCGAACTTGGAGGCAGGTTTTGCTCTCTAGACAACAAATCAGTGGCAATTCCTCGAAAGCGCGACTAGCTTTCGGCCTCGGCGCGGGTCGCGCACTGAAGTTGACGCGCTGCGAGCTGCCTGAGTGAGGCAGGAACCTTACATATATCTCCAACTTCTTGTACAGGCCATAGTTCATGATTAGACTATGGGCCATCCGTATGCGGTGGGGCTTCATGGGATGCCCGGCGGTATAGGCATAGTTGCCCACATCCGAGTCGTAAAAGTACGCGACCTTCTTGGGGCGCGTACTGCCGTTCGTGTTGAAGTCATCCAGTGGGGGAGGACCGGCGCCCACCATGATTGCGGAGCAGGGTGATAGGAAACAAGAGTCGAGAGGGAAAAATGTGGAGAGCTAAAAGGCGGAGGCCACTGGAGGACCGCCCCGAAGGGAAGGCCGCCGCGGGATTCCCCATCTGATAAGATTTCTTGGCTTCGGGTCTTCGGGGTTTCGGGGCTTCGGGGCTTCGGAGCTTTGGTACCACCCCAACGAGTAACTCCATCATTGGAAGTGCGTTATTTTTTTAAAGTGAATTGCCCAACATCTTTGTCTGACGGGAAGGCTCCAGAAAGTAAAAGAACTTTGGTCTCCAGTTGCTTCCAAAAGCTTTCAACAGTCCCAGCCGCTATCAAATACAATATATATAGGAGTAGCCGTTTCTGATTTACCTCCATCTCCCTCAATCTACCTCCCAACACGCCCACCACTCCTCTGCTAATTCTCAGTCTCCGGAGCTACGGTACGGGGTCTTTCAATATCGAAGCTCCTACATCAAACAGTCAGTGAAGAAATGTCATCCCGTCGAACGGAAAAGAAACAGTCAAACTTACAGTCTCACCAGCCCTCGACTGCTCCCAGGATTCCTCGGGCAGGCCCTCCCGCAACTTACCCTCCTTTCTCAACGCCCAGTTTACAACAATGCGCGCATAGTTCTCAACGAACTCGATCACGCCCTCCGGTATCTCATGCGGCACCTCCTGGCCCTGGCCTCCCCAAGCCTTCTTCGTGTAATCGCTGATAATATCTCTGAACCGCGAGCCGCGAAGCCAGGCCTTCTTAGCCGTTGCCACGAGGGCATGGAACAGCGTCTCGGGTGGAATTGCGTCGTAAACGATCAACGTGGAGCCGCGCTTGTACCGATGGGACACGATGCCGGGGTGGCCTTTGAACTGATTGTGCTCGCTGAAGCACGGCTTGGTGTTCGTCCACTCCTCTATCGCGATGGTCGCGACGCGCGCTTCCCAGGGGATGCCACGCGTCCAGCCCTGCTTCTCGCGCAAGATATGAATCAAGACGTCGGAGAATGCCTGGTTCAGACGCTGCAGCTTCTTTAGTGTGATCGTGTCGGCGCGGAACCAGGCCTCGCGCGACGTGGCGTCGAGCTCAAGCGCCTCTTCGACCGTGATCCTGCCGATGCCCTTCCGCGCGCTGTCTTTGAGGTCCTTCATCAGCTTCCGGCGGCGCCGGGCGCGGGCGTTGCGGGCTACTGAGCGGGCCTCTAAGGCGATCAGGTCAATGGACTCTTTGTCAACTGGCAACTGAACGTCCTTAGGGTCCATCTTCATCTCCTCTGCGATCATGGCGCGGATCTTCTTCATCTTCTTGCGAGACCAGTTTACGTCATTCTCCTTGTCACTCGCGAAAGGATCGTAGGCGGGATACTCGTCGGGCATATCGACGCCGGCATCGCGTGCGACCTGGAAAGCCCATCCGCGACCAACAGACCTGTTGTGGGGAAAGCCGTTCTTCAGAACCGTCTTGTTGATCCTTTCGACCCTCTTCCGGAGTTGTGGGTCTATTTGGCGCAGAGCAGCGCGTTCTTCTGCCCTCTCTCGCCTGCGTTTCTCCTTCGCCAGCTCAATCTCTTCCTGCTCATATTCCTGTCCACGCTGAAGCCGCTCCTCAAACTTGCGCGCTTCTTCCTCAAGCTTCAGCTTCTTCTCTTCGTTTTTAAGGTGGCCCAAGGCAGAGAACATGTTAGTCCAGGCGTCCTCTATCTCGCGTTCATCTTCAGGCAAATCCTCAGGCTTAACACCCCTCGCATGGTGGCCCTCTGGATTCATGGCTGCGAACATGAGCTTCCAAGCTTCATCCTCCTCATGCTTGTCTTCATCGATCTCGTCTTGCTTTGGTTCCGGTCCCTTACCAGCTTTAGCGGACTGTTGGTTGCCTTCAACATTTTTGTGCTCGACTGTAAGCTGGGCGGAGTCTGCGTCCTCTCCAGCCTTCACGGAGTGCGCATCTTCGTCTTCAGACAGAACAGTTGGTCCGTCCATCAAATTATCCGCGCCATCATCATCCTCGGCATGTGACTGTAACGGGCTAAAAGGAGGAAATTTTCCATCGGCGATATCGTTCGGGTCCTCGGCATGTCGTAGACTATTAACAGTCATCCATCCTCCAAACATACCAAATGGGCCATCATCAGCCCCGGTATCTGAATATGGTGGGCTAGAAGGAGTATACCATTCCGCATTGCTGCCATCCGAGTCGAATTCTATGTCGATGTGAGGGCGTTTGCTCGATGGTGTGTCTAGATCATTGGACCCGTGGCGCTTGCCTTCATTTACGCCAGCAGTCTTTTCAGTGGCTGTCTCTCCGCCGACAGCCTCCTCGGAGCCTTTGTGATCGGAGTTCCCATGATCGGAATCTCCGTGACCAGAGCCATCGTGGTTAGAGCTATCCTCGTCGGAGCCACCATGACCGAGGCCTTCGTCGATGCGAGAACGCTTGGGAGATGGTGAGTCCAAGTCATCGAGCGCATGACGCTTGCGCTGTTCTTCGGGGCGAGCACGCTTGGGGGACGATGAGTTTAGATCATCATCAGATGCATGGCGCTTTCGTGACTCTCCAGTGGTCGTCTCTTCGGCGACATCTTCTTCAGTATCAGTCTCTATGAACCGACGCTTAGGGTGTGGTGAGTCCAGTTCATCCTCAGATGCATGCCGCTTGTGTGGTTCTTCGCGATCGGAGTCTTCCTGATCGGAGTCATCGTCGATGCAAAAACGGCGACGCAAACGCTTAGGAGATGGTGATTTCAAATCATCGGGCGCATGGCGCTTGTGCTCTTCCTTGTTGGTGGGTGTAGTAGTTGGCTCTTGGGTGTCGGTCGCATTTCCCGTGATACCATCATCGGTGTTGGTGTTTGGGGATGAAGTGGACGCGCCAGTAGCAATGCCCGAATCATCAGTGGTTGCGGTCTGTTCAGGAGACTCGGTAACCAGGTCGACAGAGTCGTCGTCGGAGTCAGCTTCCGACGATGTAGTGGACGCGTCGACAATGTTTTCGACGGTCTCTTCAGTGGTCATGGCCTCAGTGGTCAGCTCAGAGGGCTCAGTCATATTACACGTGACATCGTCGTCAGTGTTGGTGTTTATGGATGGGTTGGACGCGTCAGTAGCCACGCCGGAGACTTCAGCAATATCAGAGGCCGCAGTCTGTTCATGAGACTCGGTAACGTGGTCGACAGAATTGTTTTCGGTATCGGGTTCTGGAGATGTAGGAGATGTGTCGTTGAACATGTTGGCATTGTTAGTAGCTGTAGAGTCCTCATGAGAGTTGTTGGCACTCTCCAAGGGTTCGTGAGTGGGTGCGACAGCCGGAGGAGGGTTAGAGGCAGCGATGTCGTCCTCATCGTCGTCAAAGAGGAGGGTGGCAAGCTGCTTCTTCGAGAGCTTGGCCCGTTTGTGAGCGGGTTGCGTGGAAACATTGGTGAGATTGTCGCCGTCAGTACCGAGCTTACGCTTCTTAGTGGGAGTTGCAGACGTTTCGCTCTCCTCGTCAGCCTCGCAATCAGAGTCGCTGTTGTCGGAAGTCGCGGCATCGAAGACCTTGACCTTGACGGGAGCGGATGCGACGCGGGCCTTGCGCTTCTTCGCAGCCGCGGCCTTGTCTTGCACCCACTGTGGACGGAAGCCTAGTTCGATCGCATCGAGATCGACGAAGGTCAGAATCTCTTTGTCAGGTGGAGGAGGGAGCACCGCGCCTTTGCCTTTGTAGGCAGAGGTGTACCCCGTTCCAGAGCGCAGTTTGACCATGGTGAGCTGTGATCTGTTCGATGTTGGTTATAGAAGTTGACAATGTATGAGGTATGCTTCTTCGAAGAACGGTTGTTGGAAAAAGTTGAAGGGGACAGGTGTTTGGCGAGAAGAAAGAAACAATTATAAAGAAGCGCGGAAAAGGTTGGGGAAGCGTGTGAATGGATGTGCGGATGGCTTTATACGGAGCTAGTACTGAATAGGAAAGTGAATGTTAAAGATTGGTAACTGGGTAGCTCAAGGCCGCAACCTGCCTCGCCACTAACATGAGCAATAACATGAGCAATCAATATAAATGATAGAAGGACATGCGCGCGAGGGTGCGTATTTAATCTTGTAAGGTCCATAGTGAAGCCACAAAGCCGCATTGTGCGGCTTTAACACAACGATGCGGGGGCAGTTTGTCATCCCACCACCATGCACCAACACCAACCATCTAGAAATGTCGTGCAAAGAAATTGGATGTAGACGGTATCTAGTGGTCTCCATAGACCCTCTGAATGGGTTGTTAGGTGCCATTTTTACTGGTTTGTTTTTTGCCTCTTTGTATGCGACTTGCGGTGTGTCGACGATGTTATTCGGGTTGGCTTTGAGTTACCTACACCTAGCTCACTGTCCAATTAGCTATCCACGTTCGGAAGGAGTCATCCTTGGATGGAGGATGGAGACTTCCACAAGATTCGAAGTGCTAAAAGACCTGCCTATGTAGGTGGCGCCCGGCACGTGAGGCGTGTACACGACGTCATGTCGAGGAACTTCGTAACCGACGGGTCCGAGCTCATCAGCCTTTACGCGCCTCTTCTCCGCAGCTTCCAGCCTGCTCTCTCTCTCTTCTCTCTCGCTTCAAACCACTCCTCGCCACCACCGCAATCATGGCGTTCTTGCTCAGACGTCCCTTCACGCTTGCGTCTGCGCTGAAGCAGACGCCCAAGACTGCTTCCACTGTCCGCACATTCCACAACGCTCCGCTCAAGTCTGCGCCAGGCAGCTTCTTCACAAGCCGACCCTCGCTCGCCAACTCGAACAATGTCTTCCGGAACACCTTTCGTCGCACCTACATGCAATCCTCGCCCGCTGTCCAAACTGGTGACCTGAAACAAAGACTTATCTATGGAGCCGGCATCTTTGGCGGTACTCTTCTGGCTATCAACCTTGTCTTCAACCGTGAGGTAAGTGGCAATCCCCTCATGGCTGGGGAACCCTCCCCTCGCCCTACACTGACCTTCTTGGTTGTTAACTAACATTCTGGTTAGACCCGTGAGGATGGCGGCATGCCCACCTACGAGCGCAGCTACCTGAACGAAACCTTCATGCACACTGGTCTTGGCCTCGGTATAATTGGTATTGCGGCCCGTGCTCTGCACATGAACGGATGGAGCTACCGCCTCATGGCCGCAAACCCATGGGCTGTCCTTGGTATCGGCCTCGTCGGATCTATCGGTACTATGTACGGCGCCAGGGCCACCGCTCCCGAAAATTACGTCCAGAAGTACGCTCTGTGGGGAGCTTTCAACGTCACTCAGGCTGCTCTCCTGTCTCCTCTGCTCTTCCTGCAACCTGCTCTGCTCGCTCGTGCCGGTCTTTACACTGTTGGCATGATGGTAAGCGACCTTGTTTTCACAGTGCTACACAAAGAACTGCCACTAACACAACTCTAGGGCTCGATCGCTTTCGTCGGTGCCACTGCTAAGCAAGAGAAGTACCTCTACCTCGGCGGCCCTCTCCTTGCCGGTGTTGCCATTGTTGCCCTATCCGGTCTCGCGCCCATGGTCGTCCCCGCCACTGCCGCCCGCACGCTCATGTGGACCGAGAACATCTGGCTGTACGGCGGTCTGGCCGTCTTCGGTGGCTTCACGCTGTACGATGTCCAGAAGGTCCTGCACCACGCGCGGCTCGCCGAGCGCGGTCTGATCAAGCGTGACGCCGTCAACGAGAGCATTAGCCTCGAGCTCGACTTCATTAACATCTTCATCCGCATGGTCCAGATCCTGGGCATGCAGCAGAACAGGAGGAAATAGATGACTCGAAGCATTAGTAGGACTAGCATGAGGAGGAGCAGCATGTGGTATCAAGCGATGATACAGCCATAGCAAGACGCATGGCTTGATGACAGCAAATCATCGCGGCGGCGTTTATTGCAATTTTGTGAGCGGCATTAAAATCTCTTTTCCTTGGACGTTTTGTTTTCCGTACACCCCGCTCCATATGGCGATGAGAGCAGCAGCGAAAAGGAGAGGAGGAAGGAAAGAGTAGCAAGCATTCCTTTGACTTGAGCTCTGGGTATAATTAGGGCATCTCTTGGGCAAACAAAGCATTTTTAAGCACTACAAAAAATGTCAAACAATTCATCCACCTATCTGTTTGTATACATGCAAGTGAGAACGAACTTATGAGGATGCTGCTAGGCTTTCCGACTAACTGTGCAAGAAGTTGTTTGTCTCTTGTTGAGCTGCTACTTCAGATCTATGGGAGATATACTTATAAACGGGTGAGCGTTCATATGTACCTAAGATTCTGGGCTGAGCAACGTTTCCTTCAGTTCTAGTTTAATCAACCCTTGTCGTATCTACCTCGAGCGTTTAGAAGAATACCTTATGCATGAAGGAGATGCTGTGATGTTGCTAGGACATAGAGCAAATCATCTAACTACTCATTCACTTTTATTTCTAAGCACTCAAGCGCTCGTAAGCCTAATACCAACAATCACGACGTGCGTATTGTCTCGTTCTCACTGAAGCAACACCTCCTGTTGCTCTCCTGCTTCCCTCTGTTCTCTGCACCTCGTTCTTTGCGGTACGTCGGCGTCGCTGGAACATATTCATGTCAACACCGTCAACCCATGCACGTGTATCCATTCATCCATCCATTGATCCACATATATACTCATCTACACCCCCACCCAAACACCAAAAAGACAAATACAACCCCCATTCCACCCACACAGCCCTATCCAAGGGCGCGCGCAACAACGAGAGAGAGGAAAGCGCGCGAAAACCCGCCACAAGCGTGTGCAGCCGCCTCTTGATCCCAAACCCACCCTCACCATCCCTCCTAAACAACAATCAAATTACCGATCCTCAGCCCCTGGCTCTCAAACCACCACCGCCTACGCGCCCCCACTCCCGCCCCCCTTCGCAACAACGCCCACGTCTCCTCGCCCCCAGAAACCATAACTAGCGGAATCGGATGCGGCCGGGGCACGCCGTCGGCGAGCTCCTGCACGCGCTCCAGATGCGGCTGCACCAGCTGCCCGTGCGCCAGCCCCTCGTGCTCCGGGAACGACACCACAATGACGAGTTTCAGCGAGCCGGGCGCGGGCGCATGCGCCGGAATGTTCTGCAGCTTCTGGCTGAAGCTGCACCCGCCGCGCCGCAGCACCAGGACCTGGTGGTCGCGTGGCACGCTCGCGGGCAGCTTCGTGCCGCAATTGTCGTCGCCCATGTAGATGCTGCGCCACGGCAGGTGCGGCGTGTCTGCCACGGCGGACGCCGACGCGCTGTCTCGCGCCCAACTGCCGTCCGCACTGTTGGGCAGCGGGGCGGAGCCTGGCCCTGTGCTTAGTGCGGCTGAGAGCTGCACGCGTCGGATCCGTGGCCGTGATGCGTCATCCTTTCGTCGTGGGGGCTTCGAGGAAGGCCGGGTTAGCGGCTCGAGCGTTTCCGTGAGCATGGCTTGAAGGTTTGAGAGGAGCGAGGAGATGAGGCTAGGGTCGTTGGCTGCGAGGTTGAGGTCGATGTCGTCGGAGAGGTCGAGGATCGAGATGGTGTCGGTGTTGACAGCAAGGTCGTCGAATGTGTCGTTGTGCTCATCTTCGTAGTCGGGTTCGGAGGAGCCAGGCTTGCCCACAGGCTCCGGGATATCTAGAAATAAATCCAACATGCTAAGATCCCTCGTGCGTGTGAAGTATGGGTCCGCCGGGTTGAAACTGGTGACGATGTCTCGCGACATGAAGACCTTTTCGTCTCTCCCCAAAGCAACGTTCGACACAGCGTAGATGCGGAAAGAGTTGCCGGTCGATTCATCCATCGCTGGTACATCTTCTGGCTCGCGGACCATGCCCAATCGCAAACCACTCATTGAGTTGACCAAGACACCACCGCCGATACGCTGCAGTGAACCAGTGCTGAGCATGTTGTTGTTGGGGAGATTTGGGAACGACAGATCGAACGTCGTGCGAGCCACCATTCTTGAGCTCGTAGCATTATAAGGAATTAGCGAGGGCGGAAGAGTCCACGGGTAGTACGTGTAATTGGACGGTGACTTCAGATCTGCTACAGATATGCTAGGGTGGTCGACGTTGAATTCCACCAAGGGCGAGTCCATCGTTTCCCTGTTTGGCATCAGGTGCAACCGGGCCAGGCTCGCGGCATGGAAGATGTCAGACCTCGCCGCGGTAGCCGATATGCTAAAAGGGACGTGGGGTGGTGGGAGTGGGCACACCGAGTCGTTGATAAAGTCGAATTCCTCCTGGTCCTTGTTCTGTCTACGAGGCTTGAGGTTGTTCTTGCGACGGAGCTTGTCCGGAATGATGAGCGGGTGCCCTTCGGTGGTAAAGACCCAAGGCGCATCTATGTGGTTCAATGGGTGACCGCTGTCGAAGAGCAAGAAGAGGTACTTCGCAGTTTCCCCTAGGAAGAAGCTCTCCATACGGTCACTCAACTCACCAGTTCGGACGTCTTGCAAGCCAGCCCATCCACATTTTGTCCAGCAGCGCCGCTTGATATCCCGCAGAGTCATTTCACCGACGTGTAGGTACCATGGGTCTTTCGTGGCGCGATACAAGTACCAGCTAGACTCAATGAATTCTGGTCGTCCACCCCACCACCGAAGTCCTTGCTCGATGTTGCCAGTGGCAGTCGACCATCTCTCCGGAAGTGCCGAGTAGCGGGTCCAGAGCGCCGTATACAACAGGTGAGTTTCTATCGCCTCGTCAAGCTCTCCAGCCATAGTCAATAGTCCTGGGTAGTATGCGCTAAGACTGTCGATCCAAAAGGCCCTCATAGCACCAGTATAAAGATCAACCTGGATGTAGTGCGGATGCTGATGCATGGCACCGCGATAAATGTGCCTGCTGATGCCAGCATGAGCATCCTGCCAAGTCATAAGAAAAGCCTCGGGAGAGTCGATGCTCTCGTTTGCCGCTTCATACGGCAAACCCGAAAGAAGGATATGAGATTTGAAAGCATATTCGAAAAAGCTGTCTATACCAGCTCCAATCTGCATTACAGTTAATATTCACGAACATTATCCTTCGAAGCATGTGAGCACCTACACCAGTGTAAGGGCTGACCCATTGTCCAGTCTCGGCATCAATACCCGAACCGATCAGTCCAGAGATACTGCGCCTCGACCAGACTGCCCAAAACGCTCGTTTCGCGGCCTTTTCGAACCGATCGTCACCGGTGAGCCTACTCAGGGTCGAGAATTCCAACACCAGACTGCCAGCACCGGCACTGCACGTCTCCGTAATCTCAGGAGGCGCGTTGGATGACCGGTAGCATTGTCCGTGCTCGGAATCTGCGTTCAGTGGCGAATTGACATAGAAAGGAATCCCCGAGCGGAGGTTGACGCGCGGGTAGGGGAGACCGGTCGCCGTGTGGAATGCCGGGAGGATTCGATTGGCCAAGTCGTAAGCCAGGCGAAGCAGCTGTCCATCGTATACGAATCCACTTGGCCAAGTGATTTCCTCATTGCCATCTTCGGTAAATTTGACCTCCGGCTTGTAACCATTGATGGGAAGGTCTCCCACGGCGAACAAGTGAGCGCTTAGCAGGCCGCCAACGCCACGGATCACTGTCTCAAAGACCTGGACCTTGCTATCCAGGTCAAAGCCTCTAGCTCTTTTGCCTTCACCCCCTGGGCCTTCGGTCCCGTCTCCATAATGCTCCACTAACAGCTCTATGCCGTTCTGAAAATCCTCGAGGGGCCTTTTGCGCCCCGTGGGGTCTGGCGGAGAAGAGGCGAGGATAGCTAGGGTGGAGAGGCTGTCGATCAGGGTTAGGGAGTAGTTCCCGAGCACGTCGTTGACCTCGATGTGGGCGGGATTGGCGCGATCGCGGGTCAGAGGGGTGCAGGACAAGGGGCGAAGCTCGTCCTCGGGGAAAGCATGGCGCATGTAGTTTTCGTAGCCATGGTAGAAGATGTCGGTAGTTTCCCGTCTGCGGTAAGTCAGGTCAGCATGGCGGAGGAGAGAAGGCGGCGGGCAAGAGTAGGTATACTTGAGGTCTTCAATGGCAGCATGCGACATGCATTGCGCCAACGTCAGCCAGCCCAGCAACAAGGCGGCGATTGTGGGCGTCCGCGCCGGCCAGAAAGACAGCATACCCTCATATGGTGGCCGGCTCTGGCATGGGCCCAGCACCAAAGAGACGTTCTGGGCAAAGGCCAGCTGGAGAAGGTGGGCTGCTGGCGGCGCGAGTCATGGCACGAAATGGCCTGTTCGCCATTCGCTGGGAATTTCTGCGTCACTGCATCACTCCAGCCTCCAGCTCCAGCTCCATTTTCTCTGCCTCTGCCATCTCACCTCACCACACCCCCCGGCTGCTACTGTCATGCTCGCGCGCGCAGCTGCCCGCTATGCCGCCGGCGCCCGGCCTTTCCTCGTCTCGGCTCCCAGGCCTTCGCCGGTTGCTCTGCGCCTCGCGAGAGACAGCAGTCATCGCGCCACCAAGAAGTCCTCCAACTTCGCGTCCGGTCCTGGCGTAGTGAAGCCCAAGCCGCAGAAGCCCGCAGCTCCCTCGCCAGACGCCGCAGAGTTCAACCCTGCCGCGTCGCCGGACAAGAACACCGCCCCGCGCTCAGCACCCGGCCCTGCCGCCGCCGCAGCCGCCGCTGCTGGCGGCGCGTCCAAAACCGCGTCAGACTCCACCGACTACTCAACCTCGCAGCCAGAATTCGACAGCCCTCAATCGTCCGAGGCCAACACCACCCCCGGCGATGCGCCCGAACCTGCTCAGCCGCGCCAGCCTTTGCCCGACCTGAGGCAAGGCATTCCTTCCACCTTTGCGGCCGAATTCCTCAAGCCCACGTCTGCCGCCAAGGAGGAGGCGCCTGACCCGTCTATCAACATCACCGAAGACCCCAATGCCGAGGCTCCCGAGAGCGGCAGCGGCCGCGGTGGTGGTGGCGAGCTTCCCAAGTCCGCATACGAGACCTCGACCGACAGGCGGAGAAATATGGCGGCCAATGCCGCAATGGCCATGGCTGCAGTGACAGGTATCATTGGCTTGTTCTACCTGGGCCGCGAGTGGGAAACTGAAGAGGAGGCCAAGGCGCATGCCGACGCGCCGGCTGGTCTCACGCCGTCCGCCATGTATGCGCGCGCAAAGGCCAGGATGGGCGGCTCCATGAGCTACTACACGGACCCTGTGTCTCCCAAGCTCCTGCCGGATATGACTCCTGTCCCGCCTTACACGCTGGTTGTAAGTTTGGAGGACATGCTGATTCACAGTGAGTGGACGCGTGAGCATGGCTGGCGGTTTGCGAAGCGCCCAGGCGTCGATTACTTTATTAGGTACCTGAGTCAGTACTTCGAGCTTGTCATCTTCACCAGTTTGCCTATGAGCACCGCGGAGCCTGTTATCAGGAAACTTGACCCCTTCCGCATCGCCATGTGGTCGCTTTTCCGCGAGGCCACGCGGTATGAGAAGGGAGAGTACGTCAAGGTGAGAAACTCAGACCCCACCGCTCCGAATCCTTGTATCTAACTCTATTACCAGGATCTGTCGTGCTTGAACCGCGACCTGAGTAAGATCATCCTCGTCGATACCAAGAAGGAACACGCCAAGATGCAACCCGACAACGCCATCATTCTACCTGCCTGGACTGGTCAGAAGGGCGACAAGGGCCTCGTTGGCTTAATACCTTTCCTTGAGTACATTGCGACCATGGGTATCACCGATGTGCGCGCCGCCATCAAATCGTTCGAAGGCAAGGACATCGCCACGGAATTCGCGGCACGCGAGAGGAAGGCGCGCGAAGCCTTCCACAAGCAGCTGGAAGAGGAAAAGGCGCGCAAACCTAAGCGCTCAGGCATGTCATTCCTGACTGGTGCGCTGGGCATGAAGCCGGTGCCGGGTCAGGGTGGACTCGTCGTCGGCGAGGAGTCAGTAGCCGAGGGCTTTGAGAAGGGCAAGATGCTCAGCGACCAGATGCGCGAGCGCGGCCTGAAGCAGTACGAGTTCATGGAGAAGGAGATCCGTGAGAACGGTGAGAAGTGGCTCAAGGAAATGGCCGAGGAGGAGAAGAAGCTCCAGGAAGAGTCGATGAAGAGCATGAAGTCGGGCTTCTTCAGCATGTTCAGCGGCCCCAAGCCCGAGGGCCAGTAAGCGCGCGAGTGCGAGGATTGCAAACATGCATCCATGTCCCACCGCAACCAAGCGTCCATATGTAATTCCCTTGCCCGGGTGTCGCGAGCTCAGTCAGGATGTGTTCACCAAAAAGTCAAATGACGGCGATGTTCCTTTTTCTTTCTTTCTATTTTTTCTCTTCCTTTTGTTGATTTTCTCGCTGATGCATCGCACGGCGGAGTTCTGCGCGCTGCTGGGTTAGTGGCTGGATTGGCGGATGAGGGCGGATGTCAATTGGCTGTACATTGACGACGAATTGGCCTCGATTTTGTATCATCCCTGTATTATCTCTTCTCTCTATACGTACATGAGAAATAAAAAATCTGACGAGTCAACTGCACTGAGGCAGGCAAGTGAGTGATTGAGGCGCGGTTGGGTCCGTCTGACGGTGGGCTTAACGTGTTTTCATACAGCTGTCGGGTTGAATATCGGTCTGACTTGAGTTTCATTTCAGTTTCTGTCGGCCAATTTTTGGGGTTTGCTGCAGGGCCGAGCACGTCCACAGCTGCACGTTGAGAGTTGACACATTTGGATCCAAGTCTCAGATGCTCTTTAATGCATGTAAGCACAGTCAAAGGCGTTTTCATGGGCGTCGATAGGATTGTTTTAAACCTTTGTATTATACGGCGCTCTTGTCTCTATGGACGAAACATGGCGTCCGCCCCGT
The DNA here is from genome assembly GCF_010093885.1 of Aplosporella prunicola CBS 121167. Taxonomy (NCBI): domain Eukaryota; kingdom Fungi; phylum Ascomycota; class Dothideomycetes; order Botryosphaeriales; family Aplosporellaceae; genus Aplosporella; species Aplosporella prunicola. Next base: position 373,114 of record NW_022983552.1, read on the forward strand.
GTGCGAACACCTTTGTGAACACATGGAGAGGAGTACCACACGTGAGTGCAGCTGTCTTACCGTAGGGCTGGGCATGTTGCAAGCACGGACGGCAGCTGGGTTGTGCCGGGTGTATGGATGGGTCAGCGTCAGTATGGTATGCGGTAGGCATAGGTAGGTATGACGCCTTTCAGCCTTGCCTGCCTTGTACAGTATGTGATGAGAGCGGGTTCCAGGCTCTTGCACGTATGGCTGACGGGGGCGTTTTGATTTCCCAGCTAGGCAGGAGTGATGACGGCGGGCATCATTGGCCAGGTGGGAGACCGGATGGCGGTGTTTGTTTCCATGCGCTTGGCGTTTGGTTGGAATGCAGGGCGTAAGCGATTCAAGACGGGGTGCCTTGGGTAAGGATGATCACCGGGCGCGGTGGAAGGCGGCGGACGGCACCTGCCCGGTGGCCCGGCCGGCATCCAAAGCAGCTTAGCGCGAGTTAGCTAAGCAGGTCACCGCCCTCGCCCCCGAACGCACGCAGAAAGATACACCTCCACGATACAGGTGACATTACCGTAAATCCCTCTGGATTCCATCGCCAACATGGGTAGAGTAAGCCGCGGACCATTCTCGACCATCTGTTGGTGCTTTGAGCTGACCTCCTAGCATGCTAATCCAGACATAAGGCGTGCGTTCCAGGAATTCACCGACGAGACCACCCCCTCCAAAGTACGTATTCTCCAATCCCGCGTCGCTCGCCGGCCTTTCGCGCTGACCCACGCCCAGTGTGCTAAAGTCCGCTGCCTCCACTGCGGCTTCACCCGCGCCAAAAACACGACGCGCCAGATTGAACACCTGCAGAGCTGCCAGGCCTACCTTCAGTCGCCCGACGCCAGCGCGCATTTGCAGCAAACGCCTCAAAATGTCGCCGGTACTGTCGACCCGGCGTCCATGGCCCAGGACGCGACGCCCTCGCGTGGCATCCTAAATGGCACCCACCCAAACCCCAACCTACAAGTCCACCGTCGCGGACCCAACACCAACAAGCGCACCCGTGATGGTCAGCTCATTGCGCCGCACCCGGGCCCGCCGCCCCAGCCCCATCCTTCGCTCGCTGCACACCTGCTCGCGCGCTTCAGCAGCCCTTTCGCCCAGGCTACCCAGCAGCCCTTCCTGTCGCACGCAGGTTGCGGTACTCTGAGCGCGTCGGCTTTGAGCCAGTGGCTCATCCAAGACGCCCACTATGCGCGGGGCTACATTAGATTCATCGGCAACATACTTTCCAAGATCCGCCTGCCCGTTGTGCCTAACAGCCAGTTCCACCAGACGTACCGCATCATGGATCTGCTGATCAGCGCGCTGAACAATATCAGGAGAGAGATGACCTTCTTCGAGATCACGGCTACAAAGTTTGGACTCCAGATGACGGACGAGCCGCCGAACCAGATCACGCGAGCATACTTGGACCTTTTCGTCAGTTCCACGAGCTCTGGCGCGAGCCTGCTGGAAGGCATGGTCGTGCTCTGGGCGACTGAGCACGTAGGTCTGCCCAAATGCTACTCAGGGAATAGCTAACACCGCAAACAGTGCTACCGCGCAGCGTGGCAGTATGCTGCCTCTTTCACGCCGACGCTCTCTACTCCCAGCACCGACGCCCACATTGTCGCCCTGCACCAGCAGCTCATCCCGAACTGGACTTCGCCGCCCTTCTCCAAATTCGTTGACGCGTGCCGCGTGCTCGTCGACGAGCTCGCCAACACGACGACGTCGCCCAACGGCAAGGAAGAGATGCAGCGCTGCGAGCAGCTCTTCGAGCACGTTTGCTGGCTCGAGGAGCGTTTCTGGCCCGACGTCGACGGCATGGGCGAGGAAGACGAGACGGCGCGCCTGGCCAACGCTCCTGGAGGGCACTCGTCGGTCCATGGGCACGCACACTCGCACTCGCACGGCCACAGCATGAGCATGAGCGCTGGTCCAGGAGGCCCCTTCTCGACGCCCAACCCCAGCACCGCTGCCCACACCAACCCGCAGTATGGTGCCAACGGCGTCGGCGTGCCGGGCCCGAGCCAACAATCACCGAACCTTGGCGGCTTGGACACGCCGACCCGCGAGTCGCCGGCCGCCAGCTTCAGCGTTGGTGGCGCGCTCAACGGCATCGCGGAGGCTGCAGCGGCCAATGCGAGCGGGGCCGGGGGCGCGGGGTCGTGACTAGCCGTCGAGGGCATGAGAGAGGACATGCGTCGGTTGCGTGAGGCGGCACTCAAGCGCGCACGCACGGTCAAAGACGAGCTGGACGTCGAGTTCGAAAAGGCCATGGGTAAGGCGGATGAGAGTGACGTTGATGAAGACGGCACAGAAGGCGACATTTCAAAAGTCGATATGGGCACTGTCGTCTAACGATTGAGAAACGCGATGTGTCGTATCGCGACGGCGGGAACGCAAAACTAACTGGCGTGGGCGGTGGAGCGACGCCACGATGGCGTCTGCGTTTGGGATGCGAGCTGTTTACTGGCTGGCTAAATGGTGCGCAAGGGCGGACTGGGATATTGGCAGGTGTTCGTGGTGTTACTGTCTCTGGTTTTGTTTCTCCCTCGGTTTGGAGGGTTCTTTTTCTCCTCTTTCCTCTTTTGTCTTTCCTTGCTTGCTTCCATTTTCTTTTTCTTTTCATGTCTTTCTTCTCCTATCTCCCCCCTCCCCTTTCCTGTCTATTCCTTATCTCACGGCCACATCTTTTCCGACCTTCCGCTTGAGTATGTACGCAAGCAACCAGGTTTGTTGGTCTTTTGCTTGCTATTACCGTGGCCATGGTCATTGTCATGTCTTTATTGTCATTTAGGTGCTCGGCTGGGTGGCAAGGGGCCGGACGACGGGGGATGGCTTGTATAGGTAGTCGACCTGTCCGTTCGGAGCACCTATCTGCACGTACGTACGCCATCATGACATCAACGCTTTTCTTCTCTCCCCTTGCGCGCCTCGCTCTGTGCGTCGTCCTTTTGTTCGACTGTTTGTTCGGGGTGCGTGTGTACGATAGGCTCGAGCGCGGTCGAGCATTACGCGTGCCTGAGGATTTATGTGCTGGGAAACGACAGCGCGAAAGGTAAAGAGGATCCAGAAAGTGGAAAGAAAGAAGAATGAAGGACAGGAAGAGCAGAGAGCAAAGACTACCCACCTGCCCTGCCGCCACGCTATCCCATGCCCAGGCGCCCCGCTATTGCTTAGCTGCGCAGGGCAGGTCGTCGAGTCGTAGCCTGGTCGCGTGGGCGCATGGGAGTGGCTGCACGTGCTGCCCCGCCTTGCCCGCGCCCTCGAAAGTGAAAGCCAGCAACAGCGACAGCAACAAAGCGGGCGCGCATAATACCTAGCTCGCTGAAAGCAGAACGGCGGGCAAGAAAGGGGACGTGGGCAGGCGCGCGGGCGTCGGGTAGGTAGGTAGGTACAGTTGAAGGTACCTAGATACTGTGCTACGTACTTGTTCACAAGCCAGTACGAGCGAATAGTCTATCCACCAGTCAGACCAGTATTTAGACAGAGTTTCTGGCGCTGCCTCTTTGAGCTTGTTAGGTTGTTTGGTAGTAAGTAGCGCCATTCGTTCGTCACTGGGATCAAGCAAGCAATCAAGCAACCAAGCAACCAAGGAAGGCAGCAAAGCTCACGCCGCCGGCAGCATCCTTCGCAGCACGCACGCACGCAGCGCCCAGCCTTCTAAAAGCTCCACACGCGCGCGCGCTTCCTTCATTCTCAGGTCGCATGCCCATGCCATACCACCCCGTTTCCCCTATATCATAGGCACCTAGGTAGGAATACCGGCCTTGGCAGATCCTTCGCCGCTCTTTAGTGCGCCTAGTCGCGCGCGCGCTGCAACGTCACGGCTCATGCACCAGGCGTTCGCGCCGTGTATCGTATGTCGTATGTCGTACTGCTGCTGCTGCTGCTACTACTACTCCAGGTGTCTAGGTGGGCTGCAGCTAAGGGGGGGCATGCATCAATTTCGGGCGGCGCTGCGCGGCCAGCCACACCACGCGAAACGATGGCACTATTAACGGCCGGCTACTCTACTACCCACATAGGGGACTGGCGGGAGCGTGGCTTGCAGCGGCCAGCGTACATATTAAGGGATAGGGGACCTCTCCAGCACCGTAGCTTGGTAGGGTGTCTAGAATGCCGGCCGGCCGGCCGCTTGTCTCGCGCGCCCCGGAAGTGCTGGCGGTGGTGGCGGCGCCACCGGCCCGCGCGCGCGCGCCGGTTATCTCGCGCTGGCTTGCCTGATGCGCCGTAGGGCGGGCGCGTGGGGGGTACTACGTAGAACTGCCGAGGTGCTTGTTGACTGCCGGTGGCTAGGTAGAGATATATGCAAGTGCCGTGCCTACCTAGGGAGGCAACGGGTGGCCGTTGGGCAAGACGGTGCAGCGGTGCGGCGTTGTGGCTTGCCTGTGTGCGTGCGCGCGGGTGCGCGGGTGTGCGGGTGCGTGGGCGAGACTGTTTGCACGCGTGCTGGCGCGCGCACGGAAGAGAAATGGCTGCGTAGGTAGGTACTGTATGGCATGGCATGTCATCTCGGAGGCAGCGGGAGGAGGGGAGGGGTTGATTGATTGATTGGAAGTAGGAAGTACGCAGGCAGGAAACGTCAAGGTGCCTGCCCGGGAATGAGGAGATGAAGTGGATGTGGAAGTGAACGTTAAAGTGAGGGGGCAGGCTAGAGCTAGGCTGCGGGTGCGTAGTGAGACATCTTACCTTAGTGCGCGGTAACTATGTAGTAGCCCACTTTACCCTGCGCTGTACCCACCTTGGTAGGTACGTACCTGGGCAGCAAGCAAGAGACAGAGAGAAAGAGAGAAAGCGGGCGAGGTGGGTCTGTCTCCGTCCTCTTCAGCAAGAGCAGCAGCACATCCAACCCCAATTCCCCCCCCCCCCCCCCCCCCCCCCCCCCCCCCACGGTCCACGGAAGACAAAAAAGTGGACACCAGGCATAGCAGCCAGCACACTCAATACCACAATACGGGCAATAATGTGGATACAAAGACCTACCACCTACCACGAAGGGGCATCATATTGTAGGTGATATGCCGAGCCGAGACGCCGGCAGCCTAACGGTACAGCCAGCCAGTCCCGCCGCGGAGGACGGTGTGGGCCGGGGGGACAGTGCGTACTGCGTCCGGCGTACTGTACCTAGGCTGAGATAGCCTGGGTGCTGTGCCTGTCAGTGTCCGGCCGCAGTCGGATATACACGTTCCTGGCCGGAGATCAGGTGGGAGATGGGCGGGTGGGGGCCACGGCGCGGCGTGGTGCGGCGCGTACGACTGCTCGGTGGGAGAGTGGAGTGGAGGTTCTGGGCTGCGAGTAGTGAATGAGGGCCTACCTAGTGAGCGAGTGAGTGAAGGAGAGGTTGTGTCCGGCAAGCTCTCTGCTTCTGCTCGTGAGGTAGACAGACAGCAGAGCGTGCATTCCATGTCCTTCCCCTTGCCCGCTCGATGGAATTTCTGCTCGCTGAACTGCCTGCCCACCCGCCGCCGCCGCAGCCAGGGCACCGGGCTCTACCTGCCTAGGCTGCGCCGCGAGTGCGTGATGCTCAACGGGGTGGCGGCGCAGGCACAGGCGCAGGCGCGGCGCGTGTGGTGCAGCAACAGCATCGTAGCATTGTAGCAGCAGCAGAAGGCGTACAGCCACAGCCACAGCATCGCTCGCGAGCTCGATTCGCAGCCGACGGCGATAGGGCAGACAGGCAGGCTTGCGTCGGGGATGACGGACGGACGGCCCTGGCCAGCCGGGCATGTCGCTCGCGAGCGAATGAGCCGAGCGAGCGAGATGGTGCGCGACTGCCCTGGCTGGCTGGCTGGCAACGCGCGCAAGCGCGGTGCGCGGCTTCGGCTCCGGCACAGCACAGTCACGGACGGCCATCATAAAGGCCCAGGGCAGCAATATCGGCGGCGGCGACTCGTGAAGGGATGGATGGATAAAAAAGCACGGACGGGCATGATGGCATGTAGGGACGGGCGCGAAAGAGTTGGCACGGATGGGTCATCAGTAGTAAGTTAGTTTCTTGGCCGCCGCCGTCGCTGGGAAAATGATGGGACGTGGGTTGGTTGGATGATGGGCATGCAAGATGGGCGCCACCACCACGTCCGACTCCTCTTTCGGGCGCGGGTGGAAAGTGGGCTTGTGGGCGGTGGCTGAGACAGAAATAGCCCAGGGGGGGCGAGGAAGAGGGGGTTGCCAACGTGGGATGGCGCTGCACTGCTGGCTGCGACCGACCGGGCCCCGCCCTCGTGGAGTCGTACGGCCTTATGGATAGGGTAGGGTAGGGTGGGTTTGGCGGGTGGTATTATCGCCGCTGGTTCAAAGGTCTAATCATAGTAGTGTAGGGCTGTGCTTTGGCTTTCTGCCGCCGCCGCTGCTGCTGTTGCTGCTCGTGTTTCTGCTGCTCTCGTACGGCGAAACGGCATCGCCGTCGCTTATGATACTACGACTTATGCTATTGTTTGCGCGAAACGCGCGATTGGATTGACGAACTTGGGAGCGGCGGTTTCGCGCGGGAGCACGGGTAATAGCGGCGGCGGTGATATGTCTGCTGTCTGTCTACGGAGGTGTAGGTAGTACCTTGGTCTCCATCTCCCACTCACGCCATATCCTCCTCCACCGTGGCGCTAAAATCAGGAGCGAAAGGCAAAAAAACAGGCGAAATCCGGTGCGAGTTGATGAGGGCTCCTCTCGCATCCTCAGCAATTTCCTCGGTGTCGAGGCTTGCCTGCAAGCGGGCGAGCTACTGCAGGTACGCGGGGCGTCCAGGGCTTAGATTGGACGGAGCGAGCGTGGCCCGCGCGCCGCCAGTGTCGCCGCCGCTCGTATTAGCCCGCTAGCCTAGCCACTCGTCTCAAGCGCAATGGTGATGCCTATTAGTATTACTGCTGCCCGCCGCTTGCTCTGTCCTTCTCTCACACTTCAATCCACCTCTCAACTCCTGTCTTGTCTGCAGTGTCCGTTCAGAAGCTCACGTTAGCTTCTAGCCATTCTTTATCAAACCCTGCTTGCTTTGGATTTACTCCAGTCGCTCTCTTCCTAGACTCTCAACCGTCTTTCCCGCGCTATCACCGCAACCATGTACAACAACAAGGACGTTTCCGTCGCGGCTCTGCTCGCCGCTGGCATGGCCACTGTCGTCTCTGCCCAGTCCGGCAATGCCATCTACTGGCCCGGTCTCAACAACGTAAGCACCCCTGTCCTGCCCTGCGCAAGAACCACCCACCATGATCGTCATCACGTGCGAATGCAACCGCAACAACAACACCAAACTAACCCTCCATCCAGATCGTTCCCGCTGGCGAGCGCTACGACATTGGCTGGGACTCCACCAAGCCCTACTCCGGCGGCACCGTCACCCTGGTCCTGCTCAAGGGTCCCTCGACCAACGTCGTCCCCATCCAGACCATTGTCGCCAACACCGCCAACAACGGTGTCTTCTCGTGGCTCCCCGGCGCGGACCTTGAGGACTCTTGCGGCGGCACCGGCTACGGCCTGAAGATCATCATGGACGGCCACACCCTCGCCGACGGCTCCACCGACTTCCAGTACTCGACCCAGTTCGGTATCTCCAACCCCAAGAACCGCAACTGCCCCGGCGACGAGAAGAGCTCCACCTCCACCTCCGCCGCCGCCACTTCCCAGGCTGCCACTTCCGAGGCTGCTGCCGCCACCTCCGAGGCCGCTGAGGCTACCTCCGAGGAGGCTTCCGCCACCACGGCCGCCCCCGTCGAGGCCAAGAACGTCGAGCCCACCGCCGCCGCCAACACCACCCCGGCCTTCGCTGCCGTCACCCCCGCCGCCAACTCCTCCAACGCCGTCGTCACCGAGGTCGTCTACGAGTACACCACCTTCTGCCCGTACGCCACCAGCCTGACCATGGGCGGCAAGACCTACACCGTCAGCGCCTCCCAGACCCTGACCGTCACCGACTGCGGCTCCAGCGGCTGCACCATCACCCGCACCAACAGCCCCGCTGCCCCCACTGGTATCTCCCTTAACCAGCCCAAGCACGGCTTCAACGGCACCATCCCCGCCTACAACCAGCCCAAGGTTGGCTCCGGCAACGGCGCTTCCCAGGGTGGCTTCTCCGGTGCCTCCTCCGGCTCTGGCTCCAGCTCCGGCTCCGGCTCCGGCTCCGGCGCTCCTGGCGCTGGTGCTGGTGCTGGTGCTGGCTCCGGCTCCGGCTCCAACCTTGCTGCCACCCCCGTCGGCACCCCCGTCGCTACCCCCATGTCCACCCCCTGGACTGGTGCTGCCTCCGGCCTCAAGGCCTCCGGTGCTTTCGCTGGTGCGCTGGTTGCCGCTGCTGCTTTCTTCGCCCTGTAAATGGGAGATGATTTGAACGGCGTCACGTGTGGGAAGGATCACGGTGGTGCGGTGTTGGATCGTGGGATTAGATACCCGTATTGAAACTTCTACCTTCGAACCTTGTTGTTTGTTTGGCCTTTTTACTTTCCATTTTTTATACTTCTTGGGCTTGGTCGTCATTCTGGTCGCCAGCCTCTTTGTCGGCACGTCTACATAGGCCGACTCTTTTATTTCTTTTGTTTTCTGTTGTTGTCGTTGTTCTTCTCTTGGCTGGTTGAGAGAATACCTAGATATCTAGATACCTGTCCCGGCTCGGGTTACGAACGATTATACAATCGAAGGAGAGCTGCGTAGATGGCTTATGACTGATTGATAATATTTATTGCTTGGCTGCTTTCGCGTTGTAAATGTGAGGTTTGTGGAATGAGGTGTGAAATTGAGGTGTGTGAGCTATATGAATACGAATTGAGGTCAGTGAGATGTATGAATCAGGGTGTTTGAAAGCAAGACATACGGAATTGGATGAAGTGATGTGAGTCCTGTGGCGTTTGTGAGATTTCCGAACCGGCTGTCCTTGCGCAGTACGCGTCATCTTTCGGTGGGTTGCAGAGGGTATGCATGTTCTGTGTGTGCGGGGTCTTGGGCGTGAGTAGACTGCTTACCTACCTATCGGCTTGCCACTCACCTACTCTGGACTGATCTTGGATTATTCTTTGAATAGCTGAACTGCACAGTTGTACAGCAGACATGCGAAAGTAGGTGACAGGATGCCGTAATGAGGATATATGGAGAGTGTGAGGTTGGGGAGGTAAAGCGAGAGGGGCGAAATGACATCCCGAGAGGTACGGATACCACAAGCAAAGCCTCGATCACAAGCGCGAGATGAGGTATACATCGGCGACGTCAATGATGATGAGATCCTCGACAGCGTGCAAGGAATCGACGATGCGACTGAGGAGGTTTTTAAGAGGTTGATCAAGGTGGAGCGAGAGAGGTGAGAAAAAGAGGTGAGAAAATAAATGTGATAGGACAGTGTTGAAGTGAGGATGATAAGACAAAGATGAAGTGAGGGATGGAAAGACGAAGATGAGGTGAGAGAGGATGAAAAGACCAAGATGAAGTGAACTGCATAAGTAGTTTTCTTGAATGTGAGTGTCCGAGGTGAGCAAGTTGAGCGAGAAAGAGGCAGCAAAACCGGTAGATGGTGAGGTGAAGTTAGATGTAGTGGGTGGAAGGTGCAGAACGCGGTTGCCTGTTTGCACCTGCCTTTGACGCGGCGTGCGCGTGCCTTGGGCAAGAACGCTCTTGTTGTTTGCCTTCTTATCCAGAAACCATCTACATCCGAATCCCCACTCTATACAATCTGGCTGCTGAGAACGAACTAGACGATGAATTCCACCTACAGCGACAACAGCGGTCGATGCATGCTCTCAGACAATATCTAACAGTTCTTTTCCCATCCAGACCGTACAGCACCCCGTGGTCGCACGGGGAAGACTGAGATCCAACAACTGCGACTACTTCAGCTAACTGCAACTAATATAGTGTAGCGCAGCAGGCCGTTAGGGACCGGCAACGACCATCGGGCGCCACTGAGACCGACTGGGCGGCACATTTATTTCCTGGAGCCGTAGGATGCCGCACTGCGGACCGGCGTTTAAGCACTACGCCATTACGCTTTGAAAGCTCCCGGATGATGGTGTCATCGCACAACTAGTTGAGCGCGACGGAAGCAGTCGTATGTGGCTGAAGTCGGCCTAGAGCTCTCCTCGCTCGGCGCCAACGCGCGCGACGCCAACACGCGCGGATGCAGACGCCACAAGATCGCTATCGTTGGTGCGGAATCCAGCAATGCATGATCCAAGGCAAGCAGAGATGGACGGTTGCAAATGAAAACAAAAGAGACAATGATTAGAAACAGCTCCGGGCCGGGATAGCCGTAGCCGTGGCAAGGGAAGAGGTGAGGCGGCTCCGGGTCGGCAGGGCGCGGATGGCGGTCCGTTCTTTGCACCCCTCCAGGCACGCCAGGGTCCGCTGACCATTCTTGAGCTCCAGGGCTTTTACTCAAATGTCCCTTGCTTTTATCACCGCGTCTTAAACCCGTTGCCCCGCTTTTGCAATACAAGTCCAAGGATTTGTGTACCTGGGGCATGGACATATGAGGAGGTAAGCTGCAATGCAGACGGACAAAGATCGCCATATTGCGAGCATTCACACTCACGCGCCAAAGACCACTTTCCATATTGCTGGGACAATGGGTGGATAGTGAGTGGAGACGAGAACGGCGATGAACAACTCCACCCACCAACTTACCTACCAGCGTAGTCTTCCACGAGGCTTTCCCTCTCATACCCACGCTCAGGGTCATTCTCCCATTCCTCCGGTAGCGCACACGACCCAGTCCGCCTGCCGAGCCGTCCTCTCTTGCTGGCGCGCGCACGTCTCCGGGTTGTTGCGCCGATCCTCATACCTGCTTGTCTGCCCGTCCGCCTGTCTACATGCCGAATACCGCTGATCTTATGTCGATATTCTGTCGTAACGAGAGAGCACGTCCACAAACTGCAATCTTCGGCGCAACGTCCGTGCTATATTGGTTGGGCGCGCTGCTAGCACGTGGGCACCGCGTGCACGAGCAAGCGAGCAGGAACATACGTAGTAGAGCAGGACAGAGCAAACAGGCGGGCTTGAGACGGGGGATGGCGGTTCGGAGTCGGAGTGTTTGCCCGGTAGTCCGATGGAGGAAGAGACGATTGCAGTAATTGGGCGGGTCGAGACGTGAAGTCGAAAGAAGGTGGAACAGCGGCAACTGCATATGCAGCCTCTCGCTTGCAGGCGGCGCGCCGCGAACCAACCTCAACCCCACCTTTCCTTTCCGCGCCGCGGGCCCTGCGCCGCGCATCGATGACGCGAGAGGCAGTGATGGGCGTTGAGTCTACCGGGACTCTCCAGCTCTGGCGCACATTGGACTGACAGCCGGCAGCGATGGTCGGGAGACGGTTGCGGGCGCCCACGCGCGTTCCCCACAGTTGGCCTAACTCCGTGGACGGCCGGTTGCGCGTATATTTTGCGCCAGGGCCCCAAGCTCCAGATCACGGCTCTTCAAACCCCGCTGCTCAACTACAACGCTACCGCCTCAAACACCACTGTAGAAGCTACAGTCGCAGCGGCCGCGCGCAATATTATTCCATCTCTTGTCACCCTCGCTCTACCTCCTCTTTGCCCGCCATGTCCTACACGATCCCGCTCCTCCTCAACGGCCAAGAAAAGCGCGGCGCGAACACCTTTGCAGTCGAGAGCCCCGTCTCGCACAAGACTGTCTGGGACTGTTCTGGCGCCTCGGCCACCGATGCCGACGAGGCATTGGCGGCGGCACAGGCCGCTGCTCCTGGCTGGGCGCGGACGAAGCCCCAGCAGCGTCGCGCCATCTTGCTCAAGGCCGCGGACCTGCTCGAGGAGCGCCGCGATGAGCTGCGTTCCTACATGAGCCAGGAGACGGGTGCCGCCGACAACTTTACCGCCTTCAACATCATGACTGCCGCTGAGCTGATCCGAGACGTTGCTGGCCGTGTGTCTGCAATCATGGGAAGCATACCGATTTGTCAAGATGAGGGAACGAGTGCGCTCGTGTTGAAGGAACCGTTTGGCACTGTGCTTGCCATTGCGCCTTGGTGGGTTGAAACCCGTGTTTTCGTGGCCGTCTTAGGTCACATTGCGCGAGCGCCTTAGCGAGCTTGGGACGCATGAGACGCTGTTACTGACTTGTGGTGATAGGAATGCCCCGTTCATTCTCGGCATCCGATCCGTACTTTACCCTCTTGCCGCTGGCAACACCTGCGTCCTCAAGGGCTCCGAGCTCGCGCCCCGCTGCTTCTACAGCATTGGTCGCGTCTTCCAGGACGCTGGTCTGCCTGACGGCGCCATAAACGTCATCTACACCAAGCGCGAGGACTCTGCCGCTATCACCAACCAGCTGATTGCCTCGCCTGTGATCAAAAAGATCAACTTCACTGGCAGTACGGCCGTGGGCTCCATCATCGCCTCAACGGCCGGCAAGCACTTGAAGCCATGCTTGATGGAGTTGGGCGGCAAGGGCTCGGCACTGGTGTTGGATGATGCGGACCTGGAGTTGGCGGCGATTCAATGTGCGCTCGGCGCTTTCTTGCACTCGGGTCAGATCTGCATGTCGACGGAGCGCATCGTGGTCCACAAGGACGTCTTGCCGGCATTCCGGCCTGCGCTGCGCGCTGCACTGCAGAAGTTTTCCCCAGACAACCAGCCCTCGCCCATACTAATTCAAGATGCGTCGGTGGAGAAAAACAGGCGTCTCATCAACGATGCCGTGTCGAAGGGCGCGAGCCTACTGCACGGTGATCATACCAAGCGCGAGACGCACCCGGAGACGGGCGAGATCAGTGGGACGCGGCTGCGTCCCATCATTGTTGATGGCGTCGCTTCGCACATGGATATATACCACCAAGAATCTTTTGGTCCTAGTGTCAGCGTCATCGAGGCCGAAAGCGAGGACCACGCTGTCTCTATCGCCAACGACACGCCTTATGGCCTCAACAGCGCCATATTCACGCGCGACTTGGCGCGCGCACTGCGCGTGGCCCGTAGAATTGAGACTGGTGCTGTGCACATTAACAGCATGAGCGTGCATGACGAGGCGACGCTCCCGCACGGTGGTGTCAAGAGCAGCGGCTGGGGTCGCTTCAACGCGCAGTCGGGCATTGAGGAGTTCCTGAAGACAAAGACGATCACTTTCAAGGAGTAAGCACCGCGTTTGATAGCGTTTCTTTTTTGTGCATACAGAAGCGGTGGCCAGTGTAGATTGCTGCTTGGTGTACTAACCGGATTGGAGCTTTTGCTTCTCTTTCCGGCCGTGTCTGTTCGATCGGCATTGAGATGGCTTTTTTCTCGCGTGCGGAGAATCTCGCAGTGGTCGGCGTATGTTCAAGGAATACTTTTTGTCGAGAGGCTTGATGCAATTGTTTCTTTTGACGATACCTGTGCTTTGCTATTTTACTTTTTGCAGTTCTTCCAATGGCCGCGTTCAGTGGATTCCGATTTCTGGCTTCATGTTCCTCGCTGCGTAGACGCGCTCTTTGTCCGTGCCGGCGCGGACGTTGGGACTTGGCATCTTGTGTTGTGGCACAACACTACCTACTAATCAATACTCTAGGTAGGTATCCCTTGTTTTTCTTTCGTCCATTACTTCTTCCTACGGAAGGCCGAACAAACCTTTGTTCAGAATGGCAGTGAATTCCCACCCGTTTGCGAAATTTAAGTTTCCATTATTATCGACTTGAGCCAGCACCGATTCGTCCTCAAAATTTCCGGTAAAATTCCTAGACTCTTATAACTTTGCGTTTTTGCTTTGATTGTCAGCGTAGGCTATGGCCATATTCCGCTCGCAGATAATGCCCTTGTCTTGCTGCGATCGTCGCCCCTGCAAACAGACACGACTTCGCAAATAAGCTCGCTGTAGACGACTCCAGACACAAAGCCACAAAGGACATGTCTATATTATGACGACTACATATTCTGGACGGCAAGCAGTATCTGAATTCTCCCAGCTCTAGTTTTTCTTCTCATCACTTTCATATATCAAGGTCTCAAACAACTCTGTATTCGCAGCCCAAGAAGCTTCATCGGCCGATGCAGGCCAGTTGCTTCGGGACTATTTTCTAATCATGCTTTTTAAACCCACCTTCCTCGCGGCTGTCGTGGCTCTGGGCCTACATGTGAACTCGGTGTCTGCGGCAGCTTGTCTTAAGGCCTTATTCCAGCCTGCTGGAACATGCAACTCGGATCCGAACGCCGTGGAATACCTGCAAGCGCAGATGTATCAGGATGGATCGGATGCGGCTTGCACGGCCGGTGGAGTCTTCACCATGATTGCCAAATTCACAGATACCGTCGGAAATGTCAAGGCCGTCAGCGCCAACGCCATTGCTACTGTGGCGGATGATTTCCGAGGCGCTGTTCCCTTCAACTTCAGGATTGCGCAGAGTACCATGACTGGACCGGTCACTCTCAGCGTCCTAGGCGCCAATGCTGGAGGCCGCTTCACATCAACCATCCTTTATACGCACACCCACACGACGACGGTCGCTTACACAACCGCTAAGTCAACCGTGGGGCAGTATACTACTACCACAACGAGTAAGTTTTGTTTTCCCAAACCCTTGTCACAATGACTCTAACAACTATACAGCAATTACATCCACTTTCGATCGTCCGACCATTTCTACTACGACACCACTTCCCCGGTCCACTATCTTTAGGTCCGGCCTGTCAACCAGCTGGTATTCCAAACCAACAGTCGTAGTCAACAGTGTTCTCAACCTGCCGACCAAATCCATCACATATCGTCCCACTGTTCTAGTGACTCAGAACGATGTATGCGTTCCCTACGTTACCCCACCAGCAGGAGGGCTACGTCGAGGACGTATGCAGAAACGGGTTGAAGCTCCGCAAATTATCAAGCGTGTTGCTAAGACCGTGTACTCTGTCCCCTTCTGTGGATCGACTTCCACTACCGTGCTGCCAGTATCTACTAGCTGGAGCATTGACGTCACTACTGCAACAGACACGATCACCCGCATTTCCTACAGACCTGTCCAAACTGTCGTCACTGCGAGACCCGTCACTTCCTGGATCAGTGTCACGGGTCGGGTATTCAAGATGCCTACTGCCGCTGCCAGAACCGTAACCAAGGTCTTAACTGCGGCACGTTCAACGACTACAATTAGTATAGCTGCTGTGTCGACTACCACAACCATCTATCCTTCCGGCAGTCCTGTGTGTGGCGCAGAGGCCAGGACCCTTGCTCCGAGCGCTAGCATTTCCACGAGTTTGGCCGGTACGAACGCGCAGTACACGCCCCCAGCTGCTGGCGCTGCCAACGTCTACACGGGCGATCAACGGCCTGCTGCTGGTGCTGGTTCAGGTACCGGTACTGGCTCAGGTACCGGTGCTGGATCAGGTACTGTTTCGAACAACTCACAGGCACTACGTCTGCCAACAACTCTCCGGCTAACAGCGGTTTTTCTCCAGGTACTACTGTTCCAAACAGCACCAATGGACGCTGCGGCACCGCAGCTCTAGGGTCATGTCTTGGCTATACTTCCACCTTTGAAACATGCTGCAGCGCGAGTGGTTACTGCGGTGGCACTGCTGACTACTGCGGTGCCGGATGTCTTTCAGCATACGGTAACTGCGGCTCTTCTGCCCAAGTCCCGATCTCTTGCCCCGCAACCTCTGGCAAAGATTTCGTCACACGGTACGGAGCCGTCTATACTGTTACCTGTGGCTCGAGCACAGACGGTACAACTCTGGATAGCTTTACGTCGCCTAGTATGGAGGACTGCATCATGCGATGTGAACTTCTTTCAACCTGCTCAAATACGGTCTATGCGGGAACAACATGCACTCTCAAAGGCTCAGGAGCCCTCATTACTGTAACCGGTAGTATAGCTGCGAGAAGGAAGTCGGCGGCAACAAACAACCCGGCACCCCCCCCGGCTACGTACATCTTCAACTCTGTACAGTACAACGTGGTGACGAGTCCAATCAGTTGTACTAGCTCACGCGATGATGGCAAGGTCTTCCGCGCCGCCACGACAGGCACATACTTCATGATTAAGTGTGGCCAGAACAACAGTGCTGCCATGATAGGCAGTACCTTTTCGCCGACGTCGTCATTGCCGGCCGAGGATTACATCAACGCCTGCGACAAGGATGCCAATTGCGCCGTCGCCGGGCAGAATGGAGCCACCGGCTTCAAGAAGGTCACCGGCGGCACAGACACAGCCACTGCTGGCGTCAACATCTTCAAAAAGCTCGGCACTTAAACGGCATCGCGGAAGCAGGCGAAAGGAAAGGCGGAGAAAGCAGCATCAAACGGAGAAGAAAAGGAGTAAAAAACGGAAAGCCAATGTCGCGCTTCGCAGCCGCTTGTCGGCTGGACGCACCTGTGCTGGGCGCTGGCCTCTGGACGCTCATTCATGCGCCTTTGCGCGCGCGAACAGCGTCGAAGTCGCGTTTCCATGGGAAGGTCCAGGAGCTTGGCGGCTTGGTGTTTCCCATTTATCTCTCTTTTTCCTCCTTCCCGCACTGCTTGCTGAAGCCTTCTTCCCTTGCCCCTCCAGCGCGCATCGCTTTGCCTCACGCTGTCAGCACGTCCCCGCTAGTGTGCGGAACCCAAAAAGTCTGTCCTTCCTGCAAAGTATGGTGTTTTTATCTTCTTTTTAGTCATGGTCCTGGCTGCCTGTCTCTTCATATCCACGCGCCGCTGGGTTACGCTCTTGCTGTTGATGTCTGGTAACGATACCTAATGCTCGGATACGCGATATGAAGCCCTTACGGCGAGCCACGTTCTCTTCTTTCCTTTGTTGCTGCGCGGTTAGTCCTGTTTTTCAGCGATCTGGCGTTTGGTGTTGGTGGCGCGGAGCAGCGCTGCCAACGCATGTAGCTAGTTACGCTGCGCACACAGACGGCGTTTAATAGATGTGTTGTCGTGTGAGATGGGGTATTCGTGTTCTTGTAGGCGTGTTTCTGTTGCTGCTTCTGCTAACCATATAAGTTGAGATGACCACGCGACATACGCACACTCAGCAGCATGTAGAGACTGTCAACAACCAGCTTCCTGTGCTGGCCGTGATATCCCGATGGTGTCCACCTTTCACCGTCAGCCAATCAGAGAAGCCAGTCACGCATTCAATACCACAAACGGCATCCTTCGCGCGTACTTCTTACTTGGCCCCAGCGGCCACATACTATAAAACTCACTTCCTTACCAGTACTAGTCGATCTCTATGCAGACGAGAACCAACATTTTGTAACTAGAGAGTTCGGTTCGCGACCATATAAAAAGCAATATTTTATACGGCGAGGACTCAATCTTTATCTAGACGGTGACTTTTCCTCTGTATGTAGATGATCTGGTCCTCGTAATAATGAAAGTTGTTTTTATATAAGCAGGGACCTTGACTCTCGCCTACATGAAAATTAACTTTTTGTGTATGGATGACTTGGTTCACGTCCAGATGAATACAAGTGTCTTCATGTGCGGGTGACCTGACTCTCATTAAGACGGATGTTATCTTCGAAGACGTATATACGGATTTCACTTTCTGTCTAGATAAAAATAAACCCTTTATATCAGTGACTCGATTCGTTTGCCTATGGTTATCTCTTTTTGTGACTATAGAAACCACTTCCTACGTAGATAGGCTTATGTATAGGTATAAGGGGTTGAGTGTATACGTATGCGGAGGCGACGATGATTAGGTCGCATGCTGATATAACTAGCAAGCAGAACCCTTAGCTCGTCTTGGTGACTTACATTCTAGAAAACATGACACTATATATGTATGGTAGGCCAGCATAAAGCATCCAAAACCCGTCAACCCAACAACTCTAAACCTCATCCCACGACTCGACGCACCCTTCTAACTCAGCGTCTGAAGCAGCACACTGCGCCGATACATCTCGTTCCTGCGCAGCAACTCGTCATGCCCTCCACTATCGACACAAACCCCGCCATCAACATAGAAAATACAGTGCGCCTTGCGGATCGTCGCCAAGCGATGCGCAATCACCACGACCGTGACGCCGCTCCCCCTAACAACCTGACCCAGCGTCTCCTGCCACACCGCCTCGCTCTCAGCATCCAGCGCGCTCGTCGGCTCATCCAGCAGCAGCAGTCGGGGCCGCCGCACCAGCGCCCGCGCTATCGCCAGCCGCTGCCGCTGCCCGCCAGAGAACTGGCTGCCCCGCGCCCCGCAGCGCGTCGCGTAGCCCGCGGGCAGCGCCGCAATCGCGTCGTGCACGTTCGCGGCCCGCGCCGCGGCTTCGATCTCTGCTTGCGTGGGGGCTTGGCTCCCAGCGGAGCCTAGCCCGATGTTGAACGCCACGCTCCCGTCAAACAGCGCGCACTCCTGCGGCACGAGCGCGATGGCGGCGCGGGCGGACGCGGACGCCATAACCCCGTCCAGCGTCACGGTGCCGGAGTCTGGGGCATAGAAGCGCTCGATGAGCGCGAAGGCCGTCGACTTGCCGGAGCCGGAGGGCCCGGTCAGCGCCGCGAACGTGTTTGCGCGTATGTTGAGGGTGAGCCCCTTGAGGGCCTCGGTGCCCGGCCGCGACGGGTAGCTGAACCGCACGTTGTTGAAGGCGATTGCTATGCCTTGGGCGGTTGGGGAGGTGGTGGGCGAGGGGAGCTGCTTCAGCGGCAGGCCGAGGGCGGCTTCTTCGTCGTCGTTGTCGTCGTCGGAGGCCGAGTCCTCGTCGTAGGCTTTGAAACTGGCGGTGACGCTGTCGTCTGGCTGCGCGGGGGGCGGCGGCGGCTGCAAAGGGCCTTTCGGGCCTTGTTCGATGAGCTCGAGGATGCGGCGGGCGGCGACGCCAGCGCGCGACATGTCGGGGGCGAGGGAGAAGAACTGGCCGCACGCCTGCGAGCTGAACAGCAGGGCGGGGAGGACGATGAAGAACTGCGTCTGCGAGTAGGTGGCATTAGCCGTGAGCTTCGCGCCCCACCAATAGGCCAGGGCGTAGACGAGGTTGCTGATGCTGTAGGAGAGGGCGAGCCAGAAGTTGCCGAGGGTGATGGCGCGCAGGGTGGCGGCGTACGGGGCATGCAGGGCGCGTCTGTAGGCGTGCAGGGCGAGGTCCTCGAGCGAGAAGGCGGCGACGGTGCGGATGCAGTCGACGGCCTCCTTGGCCACGGCGACCGACTGGGTGAAGGCGGCTGTGTGCTTCTCGTGGAAGCGGGCCAGCATGCGCAGGCGCAGGTACCCGGACGCCAGCAGCACCGGCACAGTCGCCAGCAACACGATGGCGATCTTCCACGCCACAAAGTGCGAGATGGTCACGCCGAGCACCAGGCTCACAATGATGGAGAACGAGATGCCCAGCACGCTGCCCGTCATGCCGCTCAGGCTTGTCGTGTCCGTCGTCAAGTACCCGAGCAGCTTGTCGGGCGTGCGCCCCGCAGACTCGTGCCACGCCACGTCCTGGCTCAGCAGGCTGCGCAGCGTGAGCACGCGCGTCTTGACCACCAGCTTCTCGGCCACAAAGCCAAACGCGCTGCCCCGCGCCACGGCGCCGCTGAACTCGACCACCGCCAGCAGGAAGAACAGCCGCGAGAAGACGATCCCGGCCCGTCGTACAAACGCCTCCTCCCGGCATGGGTTGATCGCCCCGATCATGTTGCCGAATATCAGCGCCTCGCCCGAGTGTGACCCGCCGACGACGATGGCCGCAATGCTGCCAATCCAGATGTAGATGCGCCACTTACGAGCGAGCCCTACGACGCGGATGAAAGTCGAGACAAACGAGTGCTGTTTGGCCTGGAGGGGCTCTTCCTCCTTTTCAGTCTTGTATGCCGGGTCTGACTCGAGCAGAGGGAGGTCCTCGCCATCAGAATCAAGGTCAATATCGCCCATTTCAGCCTTCTCATCCAGCTCTTTATCCGAAGGCCCATTGTCAGATTTATCTCCAGCGGCCGAGCCAGAGGGCACGTCGACAAGGTCCGCCACGGCGGCTTTGTTTGTTTCTTTCTCAATATCCTGCAAGCGGACCAGCGAGGCAAACAGCCCGTCCTTTTCCAACAACTCACTATAAGTACCCTGCTCGACGACCCGTCCCTTCGCCATCGCCATGATGGTATCCGCATTCTTGATCGTCGACAACCGATGAGCAATAACCACCAAAGTCTTGCCCTTGCACGACTCCTCCAGCGCCGCCTGGATCTTCTTCTCGGAGATGGAATCCAGCGCAGACGTGGCTTCGTCCAAGATCAAGACCGGCGAATCGCGCACCAAAGCCCTGGCAATAGCCACGCGTTGCTTCTGGCCCCCGCTCAGCTGGCGACCACCAACGCCAACTTGCGTAGCTAGGCCATGCTCAAGCCTGTCCGCGAATTCCATCACGCTAGCGCGGCCTGCCGCGTCCTGCACAAGTGCGATAATCTTCTGGACGGCAGGGTCTGTGGGGTGGTCGAGAGCGCGTCCCTTCTGCGCCGCTTTCACTGCCCCCTCGAGACTGCCGTTCAGCAGCGCCGGCTGGAGGTACAGGTGGTCTCGTCTGGGAGAGCCGACAAGCCCAAACGCTATGTTCTCCAAGATGGACGCGTCGAACAACGCAGGGTTCTGCTCGACGACGGCAATGTTGCTGCGCAGGTAGCGCGTGTTGAGCTCCTTTACGCCGAGGCCATCCACACTGACTTCTCCGCCTGTAACGTCGTAGACACGCGGGATCAGGGATGCAAGCGTCGACTTGCCGCTCCCGGAGGAGCCGACGATGGCCGTGACTTTCCCAGCCTCGACGCTCAAAGTCAGTCCGTCCAGAACCTGCGCATCTGGGCGGGAAGGGTAGACAAAGGAAACATGCTTGAACTCGATGTTCCCACGGAACGTGGGCAGGATCTGGCCGTGGAAGTCGGAGGTCCCGTCAATCTCGGACGTGCGGTCGATGGTGTCGAAGAGCTTCTGCGCAGAAACGGCTGCAGAGGAGAAGATTTGCATGAATGGCGAGACTTGGGTAAGGATGAATGAGGCTTTGGACATTAGCCAGTGCTCAGAAGAGCATTTTAAAAGAGATCAATCTCACCATCAATCAACACTAGAATGCAAGTATACACATGGCCGATTGTGAAGTCGGATTTCTGAGCGATGGCGTCTCCTATCTGCATGCTGCCCTGCCAAATGGCCACGGCATTGGCCGAGTACGCCACAAAATACAAGAAGCCCAGCTGGCACGCGGCAGTGATGAAGTTGCGAATAGCAGCGGGCTGGGCCTTGAGCAAGTGGCCGGTAAAGATAGCTTCGAGGCGAGATTCTAGGCCAAAGGCATGGACGATCTGGATATTGGACAAGCACTCTGAAGCGATGGAGCTGGCATCGGCCACGGCATCGGCCACGGCGTTCGTATACTTGCCAGTGAAGTGGTTGCCGACTTTGACCATTACATAGTAAGTCGGCACAAGGGCGAACAGGATGATTGCGAGCCGCGCATCCGTGATGAAAGCTACCACGTAGGCGGCCAGGAAGTACGACAGACTAGCAAGATAGATACCGACCTTCTCAGACACACCCGCTTGGATGGTCTGCAGGTCGGTATCGAGGCGAGACGCTACCTCTCCCGCGGGGAGACCATCGAAGAACGCTGCCTCTTGGCGCAGCAAAGCGGAGAGGTAGCGCGTGCGCAGACGGCGGACGAGGCGTTCCCCAAACAGCGTCCAGCAACCCATGTAGAGATAGATGAGCGAGAAGTTGGCCACAGCCACGCAAGTTACTGCGATGACCTTCTTGCGGACCATGGACTCCAGGTTCGCAGGAGGCCCTTCGGCGCATGCTGACGAGTTTATGTCATCCACCAGCTTTCCGAACAATATGCCTAGGAAGGGGAAGGGAAAGCCGGAGCAGATGGCTCCGATGATGCCCGCGAACAGCAGAATGTAGTCCAGCTTCTCCGGGTCGGCGTAGAGGAGCAGTGGGAAGAACTTATCGTCGACGACCTTGCCGGCCAATCGCCGAAGCCAGCTGCTGCTGCTAGGCTGGAGTGGAAAGTGTTAGCCATAGACGCTACCAGGAGGTGCGGGTGTGCTTTGTTAACGCGCGTCCGAGGCAGACGGCGACGTGTGTGGCAGTGAAAAAGGTATGTATATACTTGCCTTTGTCCCCGCCATAATGTTCAGTTGTACACAATGGCCGTCTCCTTCAGCAGTCACTCGGATCACTCAACTAGCAATAACAGCGTCAGACGAGGATGTGGTCCTCGAGACTTTTTTTTTTTTTTGTCGTGCAGCCATCGTGCCATCCATCGCGAACGCCATGCAGGCTGGGCGCTGCACGTCCGAAAATCGGGATACGAAATGATGGCAACTTTTGGCAAGTGGCAGAGGATGAAGACCAGATGAGGTTCGCGCGGCTACCCCACTCGAGGGAGAAAGGCGCAGGAGCCAATGGACAGGGGGGACAGGGGGCGAGACAAGCGCATCCCCATTCTTTTCGGAGACATAACCCATCTGATAAGACAAGCATTAAACATGATGCGGTGATGGCGGGGCGCCTCGAGTCGGCGGCTGCTTTTTAGCCGTGTTTCGATCGAGTCGAGAAAAGGCGTACCGAGCCGTTAGCCATGTCCCAGATTCGGCCTTGTTGGTTGCATGGAAAATCTTGCCCGCCTTTGTCAGCGATCAGCGGATTTTCGAGAGAGATCAGAGACCGTCTCGACGGCGGGCGGGATTGCGCAAGACTGGCATTGCCTTTGCCTTACTCAGTAGGATGCGGAGTAGGGGGTGGAGCTGCCTATCGGAGTTAGGAGTAGGCGAAGCATCGTGGGGTGAATCGAAAGAGAGCGTCCGGAATGGTGGATGTGGTGTTGAAGCTGGAAGAGCAGACGCCATGCTCCATGTCCAACGAACCACACGGCGGAATAATTCCTTACCTAAGACCTCATCTCCGCCTCGTCTTCCACGGAACAGATATCGTACAGAACGCCGCTCGGTAATAATCCTCGGTGGGCGCGGGCGCGGCCCAAAAGGCAGCCAAGCACCTAGCATCCAAGCGCTACGCCCAGACGTCAGTCCCCACAATCAGATAAAAATTTTCTCGTTTTTATCAGATCACAAGCTTTGCGGAAGCCGGGATCCCGCTGCGCGCAATGACGGCTGTCCGGCAAAAACCCAGACGTTTGTGTTGCAGCCTTTGTGCAACAGCGATCGGCGCAGCTAGTCTTCAGCACGCGAGCGACCCAATCAATCTGATTAGATCAGCACACCATGTCCATGGGCTCCCTCTCTCGGAGATTCATGTGCGCCCTCGGCGCCGCCTCAATGCAGTTGGGATCAGAGACTTATCTGATGACAGGGTCTGCCGGGGGAGAGGGAGAGGGGGCGCGCTTTGCCGGGGGCGGGCCCTCCCCTCCTGCCTGCTCTCCAGTCTCCACTGCGCACTCTCCCGTGGGCCCCTCTCTCGCTCTCACCTGCTCTTCCGGGCGGGAACCGCGGATGTTCGCTTGGTGGCTTTTTTGCCTCGGCCGGGTGTGCTGGCGGCCCTGACGCGCGTGCGGACTGTCGGCCCGCGCTGTGCTGCCCACGCTTTTGGGTGCTCGGGTTCGTGAATCACCGGGGCACGGCAGAGCAACCCGGAGAATAAAGGCAAACAACAACGACAAACACTTCAGCCATGTCCTCGTGATATGCGTGAAGTTATACTGTCTACGAGTTCAATTATATTTCTTCCTTCTACCGCCAGCTTAGAATCCATCTGAGCGTAGCCTATATCATCTACGTATCCAATCCCTCACCACATCGTACGGAATCAGTTTGACTGAAGCGTACTTGTATTCCCACATGATAAAGAGACAGAGACACCCGTATCCGGTGATGCTCTTAAGAAGTATAGGGGGAGAATGCTAGTAGTTGTTTTCGTAGGATCGGAAGCTTAGAGGGAGGAGGACGAGAGTTTTGCCTGTAAGGAAGAGTATAGTGCCTACGGCTGGTTTTGTTAGCATATGTTTCTACAAAATGTCACGGATCCAAAAGGTTGAACCTGATAGAACTGATCAGGGGTATAAGAAAGATGGTTATACGGGGGAATAGATATAGGATATCTAGTAAACTTAAATAAAAATTCGCTTACCATCGAATCCAGTGATGAACTTTTGAGTCCTCCCTTGTCAAAAGTCTCCTATTTCTGTTCCCAGCACCTCTATATGTGTCTCGTATAAAAAACAACGCTATCATCAGAGTAGAGACGAGGGGCGTTGTTATAGCAAAGACAACAAACGCCCATCTCCAAGAGCTAAAATCGAAAAACCACTGCGCGACAGCCGGACCAGGAAGGTGGTGAGGACATACGGAGTCGACGAATAAGCAAACGCAATTGCTCTGTTTTCAAGGCTACTAACATCAGCTAGAACGATATGTATAATATAGCCTATGCTACTAAAGCAGAGCCAGTAAAACACCTAGACAATGAGCTGCTAACCTTGGATAGGAACAGAAACAGCGTTAAACAGCTTACTTGCACGATTGCATAAGTAGCGATACTATTGCATATGGCCATGAGAAGCAGTCCTGCATTCATCAACAATAGATGCAGATACCAGGCGCGCCACTGCAACTACGCAGTACACGCGACTATAGCTACGTAACCCACTCCGCGGCCCTAGACGACCAAAAAGACGGCGGCGTAGGAAAGGACGACGGCGTTCTTGCCCCAGGCCGAAGTGACGGCTTCGGCATTGCGCGAGGCCGTCTCGTCGGGGCTAGGTGGCTGACGCTGCTGCGTCATCTCCTTGCCTCAACCCGCTTTCCGGACTGCTCACGCTGCTCTCGTGCACGGAGTCATTACACAGCGAACCGTAGTCGGAGCCGGCATCGGTAGAGACGGCAAGCAGAGGCTCGTCAGCGGGGACCTTTCCACTGCCGGACACGAGGTGGAGATGGATATGATATGATCAGATAAGATGAGCGAGCACGGGGAGGCTTGGACTAGCGGGCTTGCGAGAGTGCTTCTATTCGATCAGATAACACGAAGCCGGCCTCGGCGAAGGGTGAAGGAGGGGGGGCAAACCTAGCGACGCTCCGGCGCATGAACTAACTACCTACGTAGGTAGATAGGAAAACGTTAGACGAGCCACGCCATGCGAGTCGACTTGTTTGATGGCGGGAGATGGTGCGCCGGATACGAATAGAAGACAGGGAGCGCGGCATGGCGGCCATGCACGGCCGGGATATCAAAGCAGGTGCGGATCTGATAACTTTAACTGAACATTACCCGCCCCGCCCAGCCACCGCTCTGCTAGGAGCACCACTCGTACCGAATGGTCCTCCGTCATGTGCGGCACCGGACATGCATGGCTCGATGCAGCGGCCTCCATGGCGACAGCGGAAGCGGCGCCCCTTGCGCTGCGGGACGCGGAGGCCGCCCGCGCTGAAGAAGAAGAGGACGCACACTTGACGCCGCGAGGCTCTCGGAGGAGCACTTTGGTTTCCGCTTTCCGTTGTACACAATCGCTTTATTCGCTATATCCCCACGACGATCTTGGCCTATTCCGTTGACCTGACCACGCTGTTGGGGCGACCAAGTTATGGCTTTCTCGGAAACTGAAGGAGCTGCTGCTGAGCAGAACGGCCATGCGTCGCTCGAGCCGCCGCATCGCGTTGTCGTGGTCGGAGGCGCCTACGCCGGCATGGCAGCCGTGTTGGGCCTGCTCGACGGCATTGATGGCGGACGCGGAAGAAGGCCGCGGCGGCGTGTCGAGATCACCCTGCTCGACGAGCGGGATGGCTTTTGTACGTCCACCAATAACACCATCAGCCAGGGCATGCCAGGCCAGGGCCCGCGGCTTCTTGCTGCGCAACCGCGGGCAGCACCTTGACGGCGCGCGCGCAAGAAACACCTTCTCTCACGGCTTGCTGATATAGCGCCATCACTGCAGTCCACTCGGTAGGCTCGCCCCTCGCCCACGTCGCCAGAGCCGCGGTGCAAGGCTCGTGGCTCCCGCACCGGGACATCGCGCGCCTGCAGCGCAAAGAAGTCCGCATCCTGCACGGGGCCATCAAGCGCGTGACGCCGTCGACGCGCACCATCGCATATATCGACAATGACAACGACGGCCAAGAAGCCCGCCTCGAGTATGACTACCTCGTCCTAGCCACAGGCCTGAAGCGCGCCTGGCCAATAGTCCCGCGCGCCACGGCCTTCAAGGACTACGTCCTCGACGCCAACAAACACATCGCCGGGATCGCGACGGCGGCGAACGCGACCGTGGTCGTTGTCGGCGGAGGTGAGTGCGTAGCTAGGCGGAGCAAACAAACAGAGAGCCTGTACCACCTCTATAGACACTAACCCCCCGCTCTCCCACCAAAGGCGCCGTCGGCATCGAGTTCGCCGCCGAAATAAAGCAGCACCACCCGCACAACCGCGTCGTGCTGATACACTCGCGCCAATCCCTGCTCTCGAACGAGCCGCTTCCCCAAGAGTTCAAAGACCGCGCCGCGCAGCTGCTGCGCGCCGAAGGCGTCGAACTCGTCCTCGGGCAGCGCGCGACAATGGCCAAGAGCGCGGACGGAGTCACAGCTACCAGCACCACCGTGACGCTCACCGACGGGCGCAGCATCGTCGCCGGCGCCGTCTTCGATGCCGTCAGCCGTTTTACACCTAACACGTCGTTTCTGCCGCGCGAGGCCGTCGATGCCGAGGGCTACGTTTTCGTGGACGAGAGGTACGCCCCTACTGCCCACTACCTACATCGCACCACACCACCAACTAACCCCCCTCCCCCACCAGAATGGCACTCACCTCTTCCCCCCGACATTTCGCGGCCGGCGACATCTGCCACTGGAGCGGGATCAAGCGGGCCGGCCCCGCGCTCGTCATGGGGCAGGTCGCCGCATCGAACATCGTGGCCGGAATGCTCAACGACGAAGACCCTAGCGCTGCGCCGCCGGCTCCGTCAACGTTTCCGCACGTCGCGCCTATGATGGGCCTGGCTGTGGGAGCGCAGGCCGTCACGTTCCATCCCGACCAGGGCGTGCTGTGGGGACGGGAGAAGCTGGAGGATGTGTTTGGGGAGGATTTGGGGTGGGGCAGTAAGTGCGCGTGTTTGCTTTTGTTTGTTTGTTTGTGGTGATGGTTGGTGTTTTGCGTGCTGTTGTGCTGTTGTGCTGACTTGCCTGTCTGTGTCTGTAGGTACGCTGCGCTTCTTGCGCCTGGAACAGCATTTGCCGCCACCGGCGCCGGCGCCGGCTGCTGTGGTTGGGGCGGCGGGGGCTTGACGTGGTTAGGTAGGTAGGTGTGTTGGGCTTAGTGGAGGGGATGCGAAGGGGGAGGGGGAGAGGAGAACGGCTTGGAGCTGGACATGGAGCTACCTATGTAGACTGCAGAGGACAGAAACCGCACTCACTGAACACACCACCCACTGATATCTGGCACACGACCTCGTACCTCCAGGTCGCTACACCTCTCGAGCATATCCGTAGTGTAGTGTATGCAACGCCGCAAAAGCAGCACAAACCCGCAAGCAAGCAAGCAAGCAAGCACCACCCCCTTCTGCCCCACTTACCGTAATTGTCAATAGACATCAACCCCTCCTCTTCCTCTTCTTCTTTACCCGAGGCCGCTGCCGCAACCGGCAACCCAGCAGCGGCAGTGGGACAGTACATGTGGGACAGTACCTAAGTGAGGCAGGGGTACCGTAGGCAGTGGCGTCATGCTCATGCCATGCCATCTGATAAGGAAGCAGTGCGGCACCCGTACCTCGTATCGAATTCGGGATCAACAGAGAGGGGCACCGCCCCGTTATCAGATGTGGATGCGGACGGGCACGGGCGCGCTGGTCCGCGGCATTTAGCCAAGAGGGCTGGGGGGTTTGGCTTGCTTGCTTGCTTGCTTGCTTGCTTGCTGGCTTGGCTGCTAGGTTGCTGGGTTGCTGGGTTGCTTGCTTGTAAGCGAGGGGAGGGGCAGGGGTGCCAGGCGGGGTGCCCGTTGAGGATGCCTGCACAATCGCGGTGGCGCGCATACTGCCCTGCATGCATGCGTGCGTGCGCTGCAGTTATGATGCCATGGCGTGCCATGCCCCGCCGACGATGCGGCCAAGCGGCCAAGCAAGCTTGTTGCGCAATGCGGTGCGCTGCCACCACCAAGGAAAGGAAGAGGCGGGGGGATAGAGCGCTTCGGTTAGGTCAGGTTAGGTCAGGGCAGGTAGGCTTCCCCGCCGTCGCCGCTGTCGCCGGGCCCGAGAACCCCCGGCGCTGCGTGCTGGACACTGGGCTGGTAGGTAGGTATACCTAGGGTGGGTGGGTAGGTGTGCGCTCTGAGACATTGTCTGTGGTAGCTCCCGCAACTCTAATCGTGTCTTACCTCTCCGCACAACGCAAGCATCGTCGCAATGGCATCTTCTTCCTGCTCCTCCTCCTCGTCGACGCAGCGCGCGTTCCCGCAGCGCATCCACCTCCCGCACCCGTACCTCACGGCCTACGACGTCGTCGAAGACACGACCACTCCCACCACTAGCACACCTACCACCAATGGTGGCAGTAGTGGCAGTGCCAGCCCGCAGTACCGCGTCCTGCACCGCCCAGACGTTACGAGCCCCTGTGGCAAGGGCGTTGCGCCGCCAGTGCCGCTGCACCATCCCCGCCTGGCGTGGACGGCGCCTCAGCCGCCTGACCTGGAGGCCTGTCCCGCGCTGGGGGACAACAGCTCGTGGGCGCGGGCGCGGCGCACGCCGCTTACGGCTGTTAGCTGGAGCGACAGCAACAGCAGCAGCAACAGCAGCAGCAGCGAGGGCTCGCCGCCCAGCGTGCCGCAGTTCTGGCTACTGGCCTACGCACTCGTGACGCTGCACCCCAAAGCCGAGGTCTTCCGGGTTGCGCTGCAGGGCCCCGGCGCCGAGGAGCTGGCACACCGCCTCTGCGCCGTCGGCCTGCTGGTGCCGCATCCGGCGGCCTCGGCGCAGCAGTTGGAGCAGCTGCGCAAGCTGGCTACCGCAGCCACAGCCACAGCCACAGCCACAGACGCAGACGCAGACGCAGACGCAGGCGCAGGCGCAGGCGCAGGCGAGTTCCTCCTCTTCGCAGGCAGTTTCTGGCAAGGCGCCGGCTCGCCCACCGGGCCGCGGCCCATCTGGCTCGCCGAGCACGCGCTGCAGCCATCAGCCATGTATCCGGCATTCCCACACTTACCAGCGGCCGTGACGGCATGGCCGCCGCAGCCACGGCACACGCAGCACCCGGTGCGGCCGGCGAAGCCAGCGCCAGGCAGCGTCGTTTACAGCCGGTGGATCCCGCACCTAGGGGCGCAGTTCTCGATAGTAGCGCTGGACTGGCGCAACAGCGCGCACGTGCGCCTCTTCCACGCGTGGCAGAACGACCCGCGCGTCGCGGCGGGGTGGAACGAGACGGGCAGCGTGGAGGCGCACACGGCGTACCTGCGGCGGCAGCACGAGGACTTGCACACGCTCGCGCTGCTGGCGCGGTTCGACGGCGCCGCGTTCGCGTACTTCGAGGTCTACTGGGCCAAGGAGGACCATATGGGCGCGCACTTCGACGCCGGCGCGTACGACCGCGGCCGGCACAGCTTGGTTGGCGATGCGAGGTTTCGCGGGCCCCATCGCGTCGCGGCGTGGTGGTCGGGTCTGATGCATTTCATGTTTCTGGATGAGCCGCGCACCATGCGTTTGGTTGGTGAGCCGAGGGCCACGAATACTACCGTCTTGGATTACGATGCCCGCTGTGGGTTCCATGTGCTACGCTTCGTCGACTTGCCGCATAAGCGCAGCGCGGTGGTTGCGTGTGAGCGCGAGTGGTTCTTCCAGCTTTGTCCGCTGGCGTGGGAGCCGGAGGGGGAGGAGACGGGCGAGGGCGGCGTGGTGAGGGCGGTGGCAAGGCTGTGAGCATGGCGTGTGTTGTGTGATGGTTGTGTTGTGTTGTGGTTGTATGTGTGTATCTCCGTAGGTTGTAGGTGCCTACATCCGTAGTCAGCCACCCTCAAACGAGCCGTCCGAGACATGGAAGACATACGCGTACGCAATTCGTTACGTTACGTAGGACGCGTCGGCGTCGCGCGGTGGGGCTTCCGCTTCGCGCCCATGACATGTGAAATGGCGCGTGCGCGCGTGGCGTGCCGCTAGTGCTAGTGCGCTTTAGGGCTTAGGCGTCCCGTTTTGATGGCGGGCGAGGTGTGAGAGTGCGAGGGTTTGAGGGTTGTGGTATGTATGTAGGAAGAAATACAATCGTCGGTGTGCTGATATCATGCTGTGCTAAAACTAACGGGGTACAATACGCCAGTGCGGCGGTGTTGCGAAGAAGTCAATAAAAGTAAAAACGCCTCTCCTCCGTCCGTCTCTCTCTCTCTCTTTCTCTCTCTCTCTTTTCTCAAGGTATACAAGCCGCCGTCGCCCCATCTACGCACTCATCTCCTGCACCGCGCCCGCCTGCACGACATGCTGCTCGCGCGCCCGCACCACCGCCTCGCCCGCAGCGCGCAGCTCGAACTTGCGCACCTTGCCGCTGCCCGTCATGGGCACGGTAGCAGGCACGCCGGGCTCCTCGCCGAGCCAGAAGACGTGCGCGGGGGCCTTGTGCCGGCCGAGGGTCTGGCGCGTCCACGCGCGCAGCTCGTCGTCGCTCGGCCGTGGCGTGTTGGGCGCGTGGGCCAGGAACGCGCCCACGACTTCGCCGTACTTGGCGTGTGGGATCCCGACTACCACTGCGTTGGTTATCGATGCGTGCGCGTGCAGCCGCGACTCGATTTCGAGGGGGTAGATGTTCTCGCCGCCTGTGGGAGGAGGGGTGCGGTTAGCTTTGCTGCTATTGTGGCGGTGGTGGTGGGTGCTGGCCGTATGTACCTCTTATGATAATGTCCTTGAACCGCCCCGTGATGCTGCAGTAGCCCTGCTCGTCAATCACGGCCTCGTCGCCCGTGTGCAGCCACACGATCCCCTGCGAGTCCCGCACCATGCACTCCTCCGTCTTGGCCCGGTTGTGCCAGTATCCCCGTTGCAGCTGGTATCCCGCCATGCAGAGCTCGCCGCGCACACCCACGGGCACGACGTTGCCTTCGCGGTCGACGACCTTGGCGTGTGCGTGCGGGAGGATCGTCCCCACCGTCGTGAGGCGCCGGTCGACCGTGTCGTAGGTGTGTGCGTTGAAGCAGGTGGGCGAGGCTTCCGTCAGGCCTGTGTGCGCATGTTAGTGCGTGTGAGGGATGGGGGAGATACGAGAGCGCGTACCGTAGCTGCTAGTGTACTCCGTCATGCCCAACTCGACGAGAATGCCCTCCATGAGATGGCGCGGCACTGGCGCGCCGGCAATGATACCAGTGCGCAGGCGCGTGCAGTCGAAGCCCGCGGGCCGGGGCAGGGTAAGGATGGCGTCGAACATGGCCGGCACGCCATGCAGCGCGGTGCACTGCTCGTCCGAGATGGCGCGCAGCGTCGCCGCGGCGTCGAACACCTCGTTGGGGAAGACAATCTTGCTGCCATGCGTGACGCAGGCCATCAAACCCAAAACGAGCCCGAAACAGTGGAAAAGCGGGGGCGGGCAGCACAGCACGTCCTCGGGGCCGAGGGCCATGCGGTCGCCGATGAAGCGGGAGTTGTTGACGAGGTTGCTGCGCGGCGTGGGTCAGTGTTTGGGCACCAAGGTAGCTGTAGGGCAAGAACTCACTGGTGAGTGAGCATGGCGGCCTTGGGGTTGCCGGTCGAGCCGCTGGTGAACTGCAGGTTGCAGACATCGTGCGTGGACAGCGTCGTGCTGACGCGATACAAGTAGTAGGGCGAGATGGCGGCGCCCAGGTTGATCAGGCTGGCGTAGCTCGTGAAGTCGGGAATGTCCTCCCGCAGGGCGACGACGTGCTCAACGCTCGAGAGGCTGCCGCTCTGCGGCTCCGCGGACTTGATCTTCTGGATTAGTTCAGAGTTGTCGGACCGGCCAATCCTCTGCTGGATGAAGAGGAGCTTGCACTCTGCGAGGATATCAGCCTCAATTCCTAGAATTCTCTGTTCAATGGCTTACCCGTGTGGTCCAAAGCGAAAGACGCCTCGGTGGCGGTGTAGGTGTTGTTCAGGACAACGAGGATGGCACCAATCCTGGCGCAGGCAAAGAATATAGTGGCATATTCCTCGCAGTTGCCGGCCATGATGCCCACGCGGTCACCTGGCTTGATGCCCAGGGAGAGCAGGCCCCGAGCCAGCAGGACACTCTGCTCCTTCAATTGGTGGTAGGTCCACCGCGTGCCAGTCGCGGAGAAGACCAGGCATTCTTGCGAGCCATACTTCTGGCATTGGAAATCGAGCAGCTCGCCGAGGGTGAAAGACAGCAGAGGAGGGTCAATGGAGCCGTGAACGACTGACTGGGTCAGGCCCGAGGGACGCTGCTGCGGCTCGAAGAATTGGAGCGTCTGCTGAAGACGCTGGACGGCGCTGGTCGCTTGAGCCATGGTTTCTGATGCTGTGGTATAGGAACGAAGGAAAGGAAGAAAAAAAAGATCAAGACCACGCGGACTGCAGGGAAGGGAAGACGGCGGGAGCGGCAAGTGCTTAATCTTTCACCACCAGGCCGGGGATTAGGCCCCAAAACAAGCCGCGATCTGCCCCTCCGTAGGGCCCTCGCGCCAGACGAGGGCTTTGTCTAGATCGATGGGACGACCGGCACTGGCGGAGGCTCTAGGGGCGCGCACGTATGACGCCCGGTCGTCCCATCTTGGGTTTTCATCTGATAATGCCGCCCAGCGTTGCATCCGCTCGGTCTCGATCGCACAATCCGCCGCGGCCGTTCCCGATATCTGATCCGCTTTTTCGAGGTTTTTGTGTGCCCGCGGCCCAAGGGCAGTGAAAAACGAGAAAAGGCCCACTCGCTTCGGCAAATTTAGGCCCAACTTTGTTCCGTTCCACGGAAGCGCTAGCGCCTGCTGCGGCATGACCGCATCTCTACCACGGGCACCCTCCACCACCATGCGCAATCCATGCAACCCGCGCGACATCGGCTCCCATTCATCCATGCGCGAAGCATTCGGGCGGGGTGCTGTGCATTGTGCATGCCCATTGAGATGAACGGCTACCTAGGTACCGTGGGGTGGCGGCGGCGGCGGCGGCGGAGGTGGTGAGCTCTTCTTTCATATGCCATTCGTCTTATCTGATCTATCTCTGTCTTGTCTCATTTTGAAGCTCTTCCCGCCCTGCCAGCCATCCCATTGTCCATGTCTTCTACCGTTTTCCCCTCATTCGATACGCTTTATCGCCAGCCCTTATCGGGGTCTGCAGCCGCCGCCTCACAAAATGATACCCCAGTGCGCATTGCTACCAGCGAAGCGAGCTTTGCCCGAGGTGACACCCTCTTGACCACCGACGCCATAGTTGAGGCCTATGCACGTGTGGTCGCTGCTGTGACGGGTGAAGAGGAGGTAGCTTTCCGCTACTCTCTTCCACCGGCTTCTGAAGCTGGAATAGCCATTGCTGCACTTGATAATGCTGAAGAGCTTGGGACCGGCATTGATAGCAAGAGGGCTTGCTCTATAAACTGCTACCCGGCATCTTCCAATGAATGCCTAAACGTCCAAACGGATTTTGCTCTCGAGGTCCTTGCTCATGGAGAAACCTCGAGCATCTTGCAGTTGGTTAGTGCTAGCTAGCTACTATGGGCCTTCACTGAGACTGACTCTGTCTAGCCTTTCATCTTCCGCGTGGAGCTAGGAAATCAAATTGCCCTCGGACTCTCCTTCTACCGGCACCTCGTGTCTGACGTGATTGCAGGCTCTATTCTCAGATCAGCTGCAGAGTATTTTGTGAAACGTTCTTATTTGCGGCCTCTGGGAATCTCCCCACATCTAGTTCTGTCCGCACTGAACTACCCATCCCTCAACAGGCCACCCCGCCTCCACGAGGATCTTGACGAAGGATATAATGAGGATGGACCGGCGCTACTCCATGGTGCGTTCATGAGAAGAGCAAAGACGAACCCCGATAGGCCGGCTCTGGATTTTCTCTCGTCTCTGCCCTCTGGAGACTCTCCTGCCAGCCATGATATTCTCAATTATGCCGAGCTTGATTGTCTTACCGATGCCTTGGCCGCTTTCATGAGGAATAGAGTACCTTTGGAGGGCAGGCAACCGATTATCCCTGGGCTCATGTCATCGTCAGTTGAGCTCTATGTATCCTGGCTTGCAACATTGAAGACCGGCTTTGCTTTTTGCCCAATCTCCCCAGATGCTCCGACCAGCCAGGTGCTCTATCAATTTCAAGATGTATCTGCCTCTTTGGTATTGAGTCGAGGGTCTGAGGCCAATGCACTCACTGGAGAACTGGATCATGGATACGATTGGATAGATGTGGCGGCCTTCATTCAGCAGTGGCGGGCTTCCCCGACGACCAAGAGTACTGTTGATTATACTCAAGCCCTTGACGAGAATGACCTTGCATATGTCATGTACACCAGTGGATCTACTGGCGTCCCCAAAGGCGTCAAGGTTTCACACCTTGCGGCTACATGCACGATAACATCTAGTTCCGTGTATTTGACACAAAGGGCCTCTCAGAACCCATCTCGCTGGTTCCAGTTCGCCGCACCAACTTTCGATCCTTCTATTTTAGAGATTTTTGTCACATTTTCAACTGGAAATACACTCTGCTCGGCGGAGCGTGAAGCAAGCCTCACTGACCCCGAAGCAACCATTACAGAGCTTCAGGCGACTGTGATGATGGCCACGCCTTCCATGGCTGCCATCCTGAACCCGGATAAGGTCCCGACTCTGAATGATCTCTGGGCCATGGGCGAACCCCTGAACCGAAAGGTCATCGAGGGATTCTCTTCGGACTCGCCTGCATACATTGAGCGAAAGGCAAAGACAGCCACAGATCCTAGTGGTGTGGGCCTTCTCAATGCATATGGTCCTACTGAGGGCACTATCATTTGCACTCTGGTCGCCGATTTTTCTGTCACTGATAGGGGATCGATCATTGGAAAGCCTTTGCCAACCTGTTCCATGTTCATCATGGACCCTTTACTGAAGATCCCAACGTTGATGCCCCTGGGATTCCCTGGTGAACTCATCATCGGCGGACCTCAAGTCGGCACGGGCTATCTGAACCGGCCAGCCGAAACCGAGAAGGCCTTTGTTTTCAGTGACCAATACGGCAAGCTCTACCGTACCGGTGATCGAGCCAAAATTGTTGAAGACCGAGATGGGAACTTCACCATCGAGATCCTTGGCCGTATCACGATGGATCAAGTCAAGCTTAGTGGGCGGCGCGTTGAGCTTGGTGACATTGAGAACGTTATCGCCAGGGTGGAGGGTATCAGAGATGCCGTGACTGTTGTGCATAAGCCCATTGGCGGCGGCTATGGCAGTGAACAGGTTGTAGGATGCGTGCTCCCACAGCTAGACGCTGACCAAGTTGAGTTGGCCAGTTCATGCCAGGCCGTGGCGAAACAGTGGCTCCAGCCCCATATGCATCCTTCAAAGTATTTCTTCCTGGAACAAATGCCTCGATCTCGTAATGGCAAGATCGATCGCAAAGCTCTAGTCAATCTTGTTGAGGAACTTTGGACCAAGCCTGATTCAGACTCTACAGAGGAAGCCGAAGACGACGAAATTTTAGATGAAAGGATTCAGCCCATGGTCCTCGAGGGGGTTGCGGATGTATGCAATGTCTCCGGCGCAAGTATTAGACTTTCGGCAGAGCTTCTTTCCTATGGTTTCGACAGTCTCCGTGCGATGCACTTTTTGCAAAAGGCACGCGAAGCTAGGCTCCGCGGCCTCACTGTTGGCGATGTTGTTACATGCCGCACATTCCGAGACCTGGTCATCAAGTACATTGAGTCATCTAAAGCCGAACAGCAAGACACCTCGGTGATTACAGATCTCGCTTCCAGAGCATGGAAAGAAACCGTTGCTTCGTTCCGTGACAAGCACGAAGCAAATTGCTCTGCGTATTTGAACGTCTCAGCAAACGACATCGAAATGATACTTCCCACTACTGCTACACAGTCTGGTATGCTTGCAAGCTTCTTGCGTAGCATGGTCGACACTTCGTTGGTTAAGCACTACATCCACCACTCTGTCTACGAGGTTGCGGCTGGCCACAACATTGACGCTGTGGGCGATGCCTGGGTACAGGTGCTGCAGAGGTGCGATGCATTCCGCATTGTATTCGACTCGGTCGATGATGACTTAGCACCTTTTGCGCAGTGTGTACTGTCACCCACTTGCCCCCTTGCCCAGATCGTCGTCAAGTCCTACATTTGCCGCGTGGAGAACGATCATGACAAACTAGTCGCTAAGGCATTGGGGGATGCTGAGGCTTCCATCAGTTTGGACAAACCTCCTTTCAGCCTCGCCATTGTACAATCTTCCAGCCGCAGCACTGTCGTTCTCAGCTTGTTTCATGCTATCTTCGACGGAGGCTCTTTGCAGCTGTTGGTGAAGGACGTAGAGGACCAATATCATCATTGGGATTCCGCACCTAGGACTCAGGTGGATGTGGCAGTCGCACGCCACTTCCAGTCTGACCGCCAACAGGCCAAGAATTATTGGCTCCAACAATTGGAGGGATTCACTCCGAGTGTTTTCCCTTCCTTATCTCTCTCGCAACCAGCCTTCCTACCAAAGAGCCCTAGTGTTTCAACGGTACTAGCCAAGAGCAACATGAAGGATCTGTTGCTTGCGTCCAAGGCGTCTCATATATCTTCCTTGGCCGTGCTACAAACTGCTTGGTCTCTCATCCTGTGTGCTTACACAGCAAAGGATGATGTAGTTTTTGGCAGTGTTATCTCAGACCGATACAGTCAGGAGACGGCGGATTGTCTCGCGCCGACCTTTGTGACCGTCCCAATCAGGGTATCGGCCGGATCAGCGGAACTTACTGCAGTAGACATCGCAAAGCGCATCACAAGCCAGAATTCTGATGCTCTGCACAACCTCCATACACCTCCAAATTCTCTCGCCACCTCTGAAGGTCGGTTGCCTTACGATACTCTGATCGCTTTTCAGAGTTTCTCCGGTGCGGCGAAGAATAGTGGCCTCTGGACTTCGATCGACTATCCGCCCATGGGCAATGATTTTGCTACTATGATTGAGGTCTGGCCCACGGAAAACGGTCAATTACTTCTGAAGGCTACCTACGAGTGCAAGCATCTGGACGATGTTGCGGCTGAAACCATGCTCAAGCAACTCGATGACGCTATTTGCTTCGTTCTTGAACATCCCACGAGACCTTTCCTTGATGGCCGCTTTATCGGAAGACAGGAGCTCCTCTCTGCTTCGGCGGAAATCGTTTCTCCTGAGGATACAAATGAGACCATGGTTCTTCACTCGCCATTTGAGAAGCATGCGCAAGAGAGCCCTGAATCTTTGGCTCTAGATTTCTACTATGGCTGTGATGACTCCGCGGAGCGTGTCCGCTGGACATATGCCGAGTTAAACGAGAGAGCCAATAACCTGGCCCTGCATCTAGTCAAGCGATTAGGCAGCCTCAAGGATCGTGTGGTTCCTATCTGCATGGAAAAGTGCCCCGAGCTCTATGTGGCCATTTTGGGTATCGTAAAGGCCGGAGGTGCATGGTGTCCCATTCACCCCGACTTTCCTCCCCGCAGACGCCATGATTTAATCGAGAGGACTGACGCTACCCTTGTCCTCGTTGCGCATGCTACAGAAGAGCTGGACCCTGCTTCAGTACCTCAAGGTGTCGAAACATTAGACATCACCGGCTGTCTTCCTGCACCCGAGGAATCTTCCGCGCTGCCAACGGTCGAGCCAGAGAACCTTGCATACTTGATCTTCACAAGCGGAACCACTGGCCCACCGAAGGGAGTTCCTATCGGCCACAAGGCTGCTGCATCGGCGATGCGGTCACTCAGCAAGACGATCCCCTACGACACAAAGACCGGCGTTGTCCGCTTCCTTCAATTTGCTCAGTATACATTTGATGTTTTTGTCCAAGATCTCTTCTACACTTGGCGCATTGGAGGAACCGTGGTGTCTTCATCCAGTGACCTTATGCTTGATTCCTTTGTACGATTGTCAAACTTCACGCGCGTTACACATGCGCACCTGACACCTGCCTTTGGCAGCGCTGTGTCTCGCGAAGAGATTGAGACTTTGGAAGTCATTACCATGATCGGGGAAAAGCTGACACAACCTGTTGCGGATGATTGGGGCACCAATATGCGCGGTTACAATACTTACGGTCCCGCCGAAGCTGCTGTGGTCTCGACTGTCCAGGAATTTGGCCCCAACCCAGAGCATATCAAGAGCTCCAATGTAGGAGTACCTCTGGAAACGGTTGGCGCGTATGTCATTCAAGACGGACGAGTCGTCATGCGAAACGCTATTGGAGAGCTAGCCCTTGCTGGTGATCAGCTTTCTCAAGGATACTGGAAAGATGCGGATAAGTCCGCCGAGAAGTTCATAATGAGCGAAAGCCTGGGTCGGACGCTTTACCTCACCGGTGACCTTGTCAGACAACTCGGAGATGGCTCCATCGACTTTGTTGGCAGAGATGACGATCTCGTTAAAATTGGTGGCCAGCGTGTCGAGCTAAGTGAGATTGCGTATTTCTTGCGGTCAAGCCATCCGGCTGTGCAGCAAGTCGAAGTACTCTATCTCGAATCCCAAAAGCGAGCCGGCAAGATGATTGTCGCCTTCCTTTCCGTTCCTGTATTTGACAATGCGGTGGCCAAGTTCACTCCTGTCACCACTTCAGAAGCGACAAAGCTTATCGAGACGGCGCGAGACAGCGCTCGGCGGCTGCTCCCTGGCCACATGATTCCAGATGTCTTCATTGTCTTGCCTAAGATGCCTCGCACACCTTCTGCTAAGGTCGATCGGCATGTTCTGAAGCAGATCTGCTGCGACTTTGAGGCTTCCTTGGTTGACGAAGTCGCTGCGGATGAGCTGGACGACGATTGGAGAGAGACCAATCCTGTTCTTGTCGATGTCATTGCTCAGACCACGGGAGTCTCGAAAGGATCTATCAAACCTAATGGCTCTCTCGTGGCACTTGGGATTGATTCCCTCGGTGCTATCAGGCTCGCTGCAAAAATGAACTCCTGCAACTACACACTGTCAGTGCTTGACGTTCTCAGGTGCAAGACTATCTCCGACATTGCCACCTTCACAAGCTTGAAGCAGTCGCGGAAGGCACTGCAGCAGGGGATGCAGGATTTCCACCGTGAATGGTACGAGACCGTGGCCGAATACCTACAAACTCGTGATCTCCGGGTCGCGCCAGCGAGCTTCCTCCAAGAGAGCTTGCTTGGAGAGTCTATGCGTAACCCCGAGACTTACTGGAGCAACCACTTCTTCGAGCTTGACGCTAAAATCGATCTCGAGCGTCTGCGTGATGCTTGGCATCATCTTGTCGCAGAGACGGAGGCTTTGAGGGCTGGTTTCATCCCTATCGCTGCAATTGCCAACCCACCTGCTTCGAAGAACCCCAACTCGACTTTCTTGCAGGTCATCTATGATG
This sequence comes from Aplosporella prunicola CBS 121167, assembly GCF_010093885.1. NCBI lineage: Eukaryota > Fungi > Ascomycota > Dothideomycetes > Botryosphaeriales > Aplosporellaceae > Aplosporella > Aplosporella prunicola. Next base: position 412,390 of record NW_022983552.1, read on the forward strand.
ACGCCGAAGTCGATTGGAAAATCCGGGAGGTTCAATCTGAAACCATTGCCAGCAAAGCCAAGAACGTTGCAGCTACCATTGCACAGCAGCGCCAGTCGGCCTTCTTCCGCAACTCGCCCTGGGCTGTCACAATCCTGCAGGACGGTGGTTCCCGGACAATGATGCTGACAATCCATCACTCTTTGCACGATGGGCCCGCTCTAGACTACATGCTGGCTGATCTGGGTGCGAAATACAATGGTTCCTCCATAAAGCCAAGATGCCATTTGCTCGAAGCACTGGCCATTGCAAAGTCGGAAACGAGCTCAGAGGATGTTGATGCTTTCTGGAGAAAGGAGCTCCAAAATTTTGCGGCTGAGGATGTTATCAAGCCTGAAAGCCCTCAAGCAAGTGCTGAAGCCGCCAAGCAAACAAAGATGAGAAGCCACGAAATTGTCTTGGAGACTTCTAAGCAAGAACTGCAGAGTGCCGCCCGACGCCTCTGCGCCAACTCGATGAACACGCTCATCCGCACGGCATGCGGCTTCAGCCTGGCGGAGCTTCTCGAAGTCCAGAATGTTGTCTTTGCGGAGGTCCTTTCTGATCGCATTATTGACTCCAAGCTGCAAGAAGCTGTAGCCCCTCTGATCTCCGTTGTTCCTGTGCCGTTCAGCGCTACTGGAAATACTAAAGACTTGGTTGCGGAACAGAGCAGGATTTCTCGAGCAACCTGGGAACATCGCCATGTAAGGCCTGCTACTGTGCGTCAGATTATCAGGCGTCCTCAGGACCAGGCGCTCTACCCGGCGGTTTTTGTTTTCCATCCAGAGGGTCATGCGGATGCTGAGACACCTCCTGTCCCTTGGAAGGCTCTTGATGATCTCGTTGGACTAAATGTCGAACACACTATCGCCTTTAATGTGTGGCAGAATACCGAGCAAAAGATCGTCCTTGAATTTTCGGCTGCAGACGACATCATGACGCGCCAGCATCAGGAGATATTTGTCCGCCAGATCGACGCACTTCTTGCCGCTATGGTCGAGCATCCGGAAAGCCCCATCGCGGACCTCCCTGATTTCTTCCCAGTCGAACTCAGATCGGTGACGCCTCGCCGTCCCAATACCACATGCCCTGCTGACTACGACCCAACTTGGTGGGTCGAGCACTGGGCCCAGACACATCCTGACTGGAAGGCTGTCGAGGTCGCGACGCAGACTTGGCCAGACATAGTCTCGAGTTCTTGGACGTATAAAGAGCTGGACGACTATGGAAACCGTGTGGCTGCTTCTATCAGGAAGCAGGGTGTCGTCAATGGCACCGTGGCTATTTGTCTTTCGCGCACGTTGGAGGCTTTCGGCATTATCCATGGTATCTTAAAGTCGGGAAACACTTATCTTCCATTGGAAGAGAGTTTGCCGAATGAACGCAAGGTCTTCCTTGTCCAGGATAGTGGCGCTTCAGTGCTGTTCACTACTTCTGAATTGTTTGAGACGCCAGATGACTTCCATGCCAAGGTCTTTGACGTTGAGAGCTCGGAGTTCTGCACTGAACTTGACTCTTTTAGTAGCGAGACTGTTCCCGTAGAGTACCAGCGACATGCTCCCGCTTATATCCTCTACACGTCTGGTTCTACCGGCAAGCCTAAGGGAGTCCTTGTCAGCAGGCAGAATCTTGCTTCTTTCATGCAAGCTCAGTCGGAGTTCATCTGCGAAGTCGTTCCAACAACACCCAGTCTGGCGGGTACTGGTAAATATCTCAATCTGGCCAGCAGAGCATTCGACGTCCATATCGGCGAGATGTTTCTCGCTTGGAGGCATGGTCTTACCGCCGTTACAGCCAAGCGGGCACTCCTTCTCGATGATCTTGGTGCTGCCCTTAAGAATCTCAAGGTCACCCACGCCAGCTTTGTGCCTTCGCTTCTTGACCAAGCCGGACTGACGCCAGACGATGCACCCGATCTTCACTTCTTGGGCGTTGGTGGTGAGAAGATGACTGAAAAGACTCGGAAGCTCTGGGGTGGTCATGATCGCGTCGGTCTTATCAACGCTTACGGCCCTACAGAGGTCACTGTCGGCTGCTGTTCCGGTCGCCTGCTGCCTAACTCCGATCCCAGGAGTATCGGCAGCCCCTTGGGAGACTCGATCGGCCATGTCCTTCGGCCAGGCACCGAACACTACGTGAAGCGCATGATGCCAGGCGAGCTCTGCTTCAGTGGAGACCTCGTTGCTATCGGCTATCTGAACCGTCCTGATGCGCAGGGCTTTGTCGAGGACTTCAATGGGGTCCGGATGTACAGAACAGGAGACATTGTGCGTCTGATGCCTGACAACTCTATTGAATTTATTGGACGAAAGGATGATCAAGTCAAGATCAGAGGCCAGCGCGTCGAGCTCGGCGAGATTTCTGAAGGCGTGAGAACCTCGTCTCCAGACGCGATTGATGTGGCGACGCTTGTGCTGAAGCACAAAGAGCTTTCCCGCCAGCAACTGGTCGCTTTCGTAGCCCGTTCTACGAAGGCCACAAAGGCCAAAAATAAGCAGCTTGCTTTCTTGGACGAAGAGTTTGACAGTATTAACGCTCAGCTACGTCCGACATGCCAGAAGATCTTGCCGGCGCACATGGTTCCTGATCTCATTTTTCCCGTCACTTCCATCCCGTTGACTCAAACTTCGGCCAAGGCCGATGTCAAGCTCTTGGGGGCACTGTTCTCGTCCGTTCCTGTTTCTCGATTGATGGCCGGTGCTCAAAAGCCGGGTGTTGCTTCGACGAGCAGCAATCGGCCTATGACAACGGAAGAGCAACAGATTGCGGAAGTACTCAAGACGATCGTCAACAATGAGAGCGTGGAAATGCGGCCTGATACTTCCATCTTCGAGCTTGGCATTGATAGCCTCAGCGCCATTAGCTTGTTCATGAAGCTCAAGGAGATTGGCTACGAGTGCAGTGTTGCTAATGTGCTCACGCATCCCATGGTCGAGCAACTTGCTCAGCTCCCAAGGAAAGAAGCTGGAGGCTCCAACATCAACAAGACACGTCAAGAGCTCGCACAAGTCGACGCTGAATACCGTGCGGATCCCACTGTTCCCGTCCCTTCCAATCTGGTCCAGGTTGTCAGGCCGTGTCTGCCCTTGCAAGAAGTAATGGTCGCTCGATCTATCGACAGCGGTGATGGTGCTGATTCGTTCTACGTCAACCATATAATGCTAGAGATCGCTTGTGCTGTGGACATATCCAGATTTTGCAAAGCCTGGAAAGACACTGTCACGGAGAACGAGATCCTTCGGACCTGCTTCTGGTTCTCTGGCGACCACTTCCGCCAGGTCGTGCTCGAGCCCGAGGCTTGCAATATTGAATGGAACTCGGTCAGGGCACAAGACCAGACCCCTATCCAGGCACTGTTGGAGAAGGAGTATCCGCGAATCCGTACGGATATTGTTCAGAACATTTCCTGCCAGCCGCCAATCAGGTTTACGTTTGGCGTCTCTCAGGGCGGACAACGCTCTACGCTCCTTGTGTCGGTCCATCATGCCCTATATGATGCCGAGTCCCTCCACATGCTGTTCCAGGAAGTCCATCGCCGCTATGATGGCGTTGTTGCTGAGCCGCGCCCAAGCCTCAACTCCCTTCTTGAGTACATCGGCTCGCGTGATAAAGAAAACACGAAGAAGCACTGGCAGTCTTTGTTGAAGAACTGGGAACAGACTCGCCTCATTGCGCAGCCAGACCAAACAGAAGGCCCGGAACAGGCCAAGGCTGTCATTCTCAAGCCCAAGGCCTTGGGTACAAGTCTCTCGGCTCTGGAAGCTACGGCATCCCGTCTCAAGCTGACGGCCGCCGCAGTGATGCAAACTGCCTTCGGCACAGCGCTAGCCCAGATGCTCGGCACCAATGACGTGATATTCGGCTCCGTTCTCTCTGGCCGTGCTGTGCCTGTTAAAGAAGTGGAAAACATCCTGGTGCCCTGCATCACGACAATCCCTCAGCGCGTGAACCTGCGCTCCTCGGGCCCGACCCTGCTTGATGCCTGCAATGCGTTCCAAAATCTGAGCTACGAATCGCTTGAATACCAGCATAGCTCAGCTAGGGATATCCAAGCGTGGGTCGGTGCGGATAGGCCGCTGTTCGACTCGCTTTTCTCGTTTATTAGACCTAGGGGAAAGCCGTTCGACTTCAAGCTCTGGAAGGAAATTGAGAGCGACATGCCGATGGATTCGTCACTTGCGGTTGAGGTTGAGGCGGACTCGGCGACTGACCAGTTAATGATCGGCGTCGGGTGCACACCTTCGTTCGGCGATGCAGCCAAGGCTAATGAACTGCTGGAAAAAATCGAGATGCTCGTCGATGCCATTCTTGGTGGCGAACACCTGAGTCTGGCAGATATCGGTATCTCGACAGAGGCAAGCAGTGAGGTCGCTGCGAGGACCATTTGGGATGAGTCTACGTGGTCCGAGCAGGAAGAGGAGGTCAGACGGCTTGTTGCTGGGTTTGCGCAAGTTTCCCCTGATAATGTGCGCAAGAATACGTCTTTCCTCCATATCGGTATCGATTCTATCACTGCGATCAGATTCGCACGCACGCTGCGCGAGAACGGGTACAATGTCTCTTCTGCAGATGTTATGCGGAACAGCTGTATCGGAGCCTTGTGTGACAGCTTCAAAATGTCTGCTCCCAAGAAAACGGAGATTGCAGCCGGGCAAGGTGCCACGGTTGAGCCAGAGCAGTCGGCAGTGGATGTTCCGGCGGACTTGGATCTTTTGGATGGAGATAGCGTTGAGGCGATCTATCATTGTACGCCCTTGCAGGTCGGCATGCTGACACAGACGCTCGGTATTGATGGCAGGCTCTATGTCCATCACCATGCTCTCCATCTTGAGGCTGGCACAGATGCTACGCGCTGGAAGGAGGCTTGGTATAAGACCGTTCAGCAACTCGATGTTCTTAGGACCTCGTTCCATACATCAGCTTCCCAGTGGATTGCGGTTGTCCATGGCAAGGAACTTTGTCCCTGGAACGAAGTCCAGACCGATGGCTTTAAGAGCGCACTCCAAGGTCTGCAAGACACAACAATCTTCACGGAGGCTAGTCAGTTCGGACAGCCTCCCGTTAAGGCTACTTTGTTCACCGATTCTTCCTCTTCCATTTTGTTCGTGGTGTCCATGCACCATGCGCTTTATGATGGCATGTCTGTTCCTCTCATTTTCCAGCAGCTAACCGACAACTACCTCCAATTGCCTATTTCTGCCTCTACACCATTCTACAAAGCGGCTCAGATGATGCACACAAACAAAGAAGCCGCAGTGACGCACTGGAGCAGCAAGTTGGAAGGATACAGGAGCATCAACATCCCACTTACCGAAGAAGAGCAAAGCAGTGAGCGTCTAAACCTTGCCAGCATCACAGCAGCCGTTGGCGGTTCTGGAATTGGGTTCAGCCTGCAGACGATCGCGCTGCTCGCCTTCACCAAAACCCTCAGCTGCCTGGTCGAACGCAGAGACGTGGCATTCGGCGTCGTGCTTGCCGGGCGCAACCTGCAGCTCGAAAACGCCGACACGATCATCGGCCCAACGTTCAATACCGTGCCTTACCGCGTCCGCTTGGCCAACCCGCTCTCGCCTAACCAGCATGAGCTCGAGAAACTCCAGCAGCAGATGCTCGACGGCATCGAGTTCCAGCACGCGTCGTTTGTGGACGTGCAGAACCGCTGGCGTCAAGCTGCCGGCGATGCGACTCTCACGGATAGTCTGTTCGTTTTCCAGAAGGTTAATTCGGGCCGCGAAAGTGTCTCGCGGGGGTTGTGGAGGCCATATGAGACGGAAGAGGTGTCGATTCCGTCGGAGTACAGCTTGAACTTCGAGGTGGAGCAAAATGACAGCGGCTTGGTTGCGAACGCGTACTCCAAGCTTGGGAAGGCCCGCTTGGAAGCGTTTTTGCAAATGTTTGGGGACGCTGTTCAGGATATTGTTGCTAACCCCGGCCGCTTCGTCACTGCGTTCCCATCGCCCTTGCGCGGTCTGCTGCTGGAGTCTGGAACTAAGGAGGCTGAAGCCATCAGTTGGGATGATATTGCGGTCCAGCATTACGCAGAGCCAATTCGGCACGCCATGGCTCAGGTTGTGAACATCTCCGTCGAGAAGATCGATCTTTCAACCAATATCTTTTCGATTGGCCTGGACTCAATTGCCGCTATCCAGGTTGCGTCCAGATGTCGTCGCAGTGCGCACATCAGGATCAGTGTGGCGGATATCATCCAAGGTGTCACATTGGGCCGTATCTGCAAGGTGGTTTACGAAGCGAACAAGGACGATGACACGGTCGCTCAGCTTACCGCGCCACTTGTCCGACCTGAAGATCAGGCTTCCGCAATCGCTCATCTGGGAGTTGACGAAAACAACGTCGAAGAGGTCCTTCCGGTCCTCGCTGGCCAAGACTACCACCTTGCCGGGTGGTTGGCGTCGGGGCGTACCATGTACGAACCAACATGGGCGTTCAACCCCACCGCACGGCTTGACGAGGAACGTCTCCATCAAGCCTGGCACAAGCTCCAGGAGAGACACTCGATCATGCGCACCGCTTTCGCCGCTATCAAACCTGAGCAAGCCTTCCAAGTGGTCATGAAGCCGTCGGCGATCCTCGACGGCACTTTCACCGTCCAAGCCACTGCGACAGACCTTACCGAAACAGCCAAAGAACACATCAGGCAAGAAGCGCGCAAGCCATCCACCCTGTTCACGCCTCCGATCCGGCTGCACCTAATCCACAGCGCCGAGGAGGGCGACGCCGTGCTCATCACAATGCACCACACGACCTACGACGCATGGACAATGTCACGACTCGTCGCGGACCTCACAGCCCTCTACAGCGGGCAGGCACTCTCAGCCGAACCCCCGTCCTTCTCCTCCTTCGTGCACCATACCCACAGCACGCAGCGCGCACACGACCAAAAAGCCTTCTGGCAAACCACTCTCGCACCCTACAGCACCCCCACACTCCTCACGTGCAAAAGCGCCTTCTCGCCCACCAACCCCACAACCTCACAGCACCAGACCTTCCGCATGCGCCGCACGCGCACCATCGACCTCGCGCGCGCCGACGCCGCCGCCCGCGCCGCAGGCCGCCACACGCCCGCGCTGCTCGTGGTGGCGTTTGCGCGCGCGCTGGGCCGCGCCTCAGGCGCCACCAGCCCCGTCTTCGGACTGTACGGGCTAGGGCGCGCGGGCGCGTTCGCGCGCGTCGAGGACGTGTCCGGGCCGGCCGTGAACGTGCTGCCGATGGGGGTAGCGGAAGCGAGGGGGCGAGGAGCGGGCGCGCTGGCCGACGAAGTGCAGCGCGCGTTGGCGGCGCGGATGCCGTTTGAGCAGAGCCAGCTGCGGGACGTGGTGGGCTGGGTTGGGGCCGGCAAGCCGCTGTTCAATGCGTGTTTGAACTTGCTGTGGCGCGATGAGCTGGTGGTGCTGGGGACGGGGGGCGCAGATACAGATGAGGGGACGCAGCCGCCGCCGCCGCTGTTGCGGCCGTGGGCGCTGGGTGTGCCGACGGATTTTGCGGCTGAGGTTGCGGTTGAGGGGGGGACGGCTGTGGATGCGTTGGAGAGGCGGTTTTTGTCCAGCGAGAACTTGTTTGTCGATCTTGGGCCGGATTGGGAGGGGAATGCGATTCGCTTCGGCGCGAGGGCCGATCGTGCGCTGTTGGATGAGGAGGGGATGGAGTGGTTTTTGGGGCTGTTGGAGGAGGAGATTGGGGGGGTTGCGGGGGAGATGATGGAGTGAGGCGGGTGGTTGTAGTGGGTTGTGTGTGGGCTTGGTTGTCTTGTTCTTGTGCTGCTTTGTCTTTGATTTTGAGGTTTTATAGTCTTAGGGAGATAGGGTAGGTGCAGGACGATTTGCATAAGTACCTTTTTATTGCATCGCGTATTATTAGTCCTTAAAAACAAGATATGTATATACACGGCGTATACTACCTACCTACGGTATTACAAGGTGTCATTAAGGTCCAACACGCACGAAAACCCCCTTAATCCCGCTTACTCTAAGCAACTACTACCGCCACCTATGAACATGCTCTTCTTAAAGTATATTAGCGGCAAACCTCCAACGAGTTCTGGTTATCGTAGCCAGTAGTCTTAGCTACAGCCAAGCCGAATTTTAATTAGTCTCGAGCTTTACTATTTACATAGTCCTGTCCCCCGCTAGACGGTGGCACTAGCTCCGGTTCTCTAGTTTGCCAGAACACAACGCTTTAATGCGGAACCTCGGGCCTAGGCCGAAGAGGGCTGGGTCAGGGGAGCGTGGCACGAGTGGTGGGGGAGTTTGGGGGGGGGAGCGTGGTTTGGTTAGAGCAGTTGTCTTGACTGGCTTTAGGCTGCTTTGCACTAGCGTCGTTGTCCTGATCTAGACCGTGTGCTCGCGCGCGTGTGTGAGGTCTTGCGGAAATTTACGCATAGGCTTGTCTAGACAGGAAGGGTTTTCTACTTAAGTAAGAGTAGGTATTTATAGATTTAAGATCGAGTTGTCTATATAAGAGGTTTATTTTCATGTGGATGGAATGTTCCTTATATATATAAAAATAATCTTAATATTAACTAGGACCGGGTTATTAGTATTCTAACCTATATATAACGAGCACAAGGGTAATTTCGTTAATCTCTATTTTAGATAATCATTAGATGAATAAATATACATCTATCTCGAAAGGAGCTAAGTTATTTATATATAAATCTGTTTCTATAAGAATTAAGTTTTATATATAGCTATAGGGAATTTTATATACTAATCGTAATAGAAATCGTGTTTCTAAGGTGCTATAAGAGTAACGCTTATTATTTATTATTTATAGTTTATACTTCTTAACTTCTTCTCTATATAGCTGAGGGAGAACGTTATTGTTATTAGCGAGTAAAGATATTATATATAAATATTAAAGGTTCCTACACTTAGCTATATAGTTTTATATACTTAATACTATTACCGCTACTACTAATAGATTATATCTATATATAATCGGCCCTATAGCTCTTAACTATTAAGGTAGATATAAAGAGCTATCTTGTTCTATACCGTCTCGTATTACTAGTATAATACGAAAGTAATAAGGCTATCGTCATTAAAAAACGCCCTAACGTACGAAAGAAAACTACTACGGATCCGTAGTCAAGGACTACTCACAACACATCAAAAAGTCAGTAACACCCAACGCGCACTTACCCAACACGGCTAGCGCATGACCTTAGCAGCCGGGCAGCACCAAGCAAGCAAGCATCAAACTGCGTCACCGCATGTGTCACGAGCACAAAAACCACCACCAACATCACAAACACAAACACCAAAAAAAAACCATCAACGCAACACCACCTCGTACACGTCTTACACCGCACAACCCAACCGAACCCAAAACAACAAAACAAAAAACAAAAAATAAAAATAAAATAAAAATAAAATAAAAAAGCCGTGGCCCACATCCTGGCCCGCCTCCGATAGACGCTCCGCCCCTAGCCCCTCAAGAATACGGGCTCGGTCGCGCGCGACCACCTCGCCTCGGAGCGGACCTTCCTCGCCTGGCTGCGCACGGGGCTCGGGTTCGTCGCGCTGGGCATAGCCGTCGAGCGGTTCAAGCAGCTCGCTCTCGTGGGGCTACTTTCCGCTCAACAACCATGACCACCACCACAAGAACAACAGCACCAACGCCACCAGCAAAAGAAGCTCTCGCAGGAAAACGCACCACCGAACGCCAGCGCCACGCCCCTCGTCCCCGCGCTCCTGGCCACCGCCTCCGCGCGCTATTTCGCGACGATGAGGGCGCTGGAGCGCGGGCTTTTTCGGCCGGCCCTGCTGCCGCCTGTGGGGCTGCCGGGGTGCGGCGTTTGGGGCGTGGGCGTGGGGAGGGAGGGTTGATTGATTAGAAGGAGGAGAGGTCCTGTGCGCGTAGACTGTAGTACGTACGTACGTGCCTGGGAGGAGGAGGGGGGAGGGGGGAAGGGGGGAGGATTAGACGGTGCAGATAGACAGCCTTAGCTTTATATAGATCGATACATATAGACTTAGTATCTTAGTTTTATATATATATATATCTATCTATCTGTTTCCCTCTCTCCCCGGATTTTTCATACACTACACTCCCATGCCCGCTTGACCACGCACTAGCGCAATCGTTTGCGTTTTCCTCTATACAAAATACTTAGTTAAAGAATTAGTAGGAATAAAAGAAGGATAAGAGAAAAAAACAAAAGAAATAGAAATAAAAAAAAGAAGGAGAATACAGACAGACGTTAATATTTTTTATATTTATAGATAGGTACTTAGATAGACAGCGGCTAACCATACCCTCGATACTTGTAAGACGTGTACTTGTTGATTGTCACTTTCAAGACGTTGTGTTGTTTTGATGGACTTGACTTGACTTGTTGTGAATGAGGACGCACGCACGCATAGGTACCTATGAAGAAGAAGGAGGGAAGGGGAGAAGAAGAAATAGAAATAGATAGCCACGCACCGTGCGCGCGACGTCGACATATCGATAGGTACGGTACACACAACCACCCGCAATGCCATCTCCGCAGACGTAGACACACGCAACGACAAGCCATACATACATACACACGCATCGTCCCAGCGCACCTCTCGGCTCCGTACCAAGTACAGTACAGTACATACATGGCGCATTGTACCTCTCGTCGCACCTACTGCCGTGCTTGCACATCTTTTCTTACACCCCACCTCTTTCCACCACACCCACCCTCTCCCACACACACTACTTTACCGCTCCTACGGCCCCGCTGACGCCGGTTTCCGCGCATGCACGACATGGCTGCAACCCGCCAAACCAGAGAATTAGCCCGCATACAATGACGGCGCCGACAACAACAACAACAACAACAGGTAACAACAGTTTGAAAGAAATCCTCAAGAGGCGCAACTCACACGTAATGCCTAACACGCACATTGCGCTCACGCAGCGCCTTCAAGAGTCTTGCTTCATAGAGCTGGACGTCGTCGTACGACCACTGCACGAGCAAGGGGGAGCGAGCATTAGTCCAGTAACCGAGACAAGCGGGGCAAAACACTGCGTCGCAGGTGGGTAGGAAAGGGAAGTGGGTAGGGAAAAGTGAAAAAAGGGGGAGAGGAAAAGGCAGCAACTCACGCCCAGTGTCCTAGTCAACAGCGCCAGGATCCACCCCTCCATGCCATTCTCCCAGTTGCGCATGTTCCAGTGGCCGATTTCCTTGAGCCGCTCGTCCGCGTGCCACGTCCCGATGGGCCACATGAAGCGGCGCTCGACGACGTCGACGAAGCCTGTGAGGTGGGAGTCAGTCTGTCGGTTCTGTTTGCCGGCAGTAGTAGGGATTAAATAGTCGGGGGAGGAAGAGAAAACGAAACGACCAGAAAAACAAAGCAAAGAAAAAAAAGCAAGACAACAACAACTCACCGGCCTCCTCGATCCTCGCGCGCATATTCTCCGCAATCTTAAACGACTTCTCCATGCGCACGCCCGCCTCGACAAACAAGTCCCCCAAGCGATCGAAAAGCGCCTTATCCGCCTCGTCGTCCGGCTCGCTCTCAAAGCGGACGTCAAACTCCAACTGCTCGAGATAGCCCAACCCAGGCTGCAAATGGCGCATGCACTCTGCGTAAAACGCGGGCCAGTTGGCGACGCTGCCCACCAAGCCGCGCACGTGGATCAGGTCGAAGCTGTTGGCCGGGTACGTCCACTCGGAGCAGCAGTCGTCTATCTCGAAGCGGACATTGGGCGGCGCGAACGGGACCTGCGTTGGTGAGAGGTCCGTCCCGATTACTTCGACGGCTGGGTACCGGTCCGCCATGTCGACTGCCCAGAGACCGGTCCCGGTCCCCACGTCCAGCACCCGTTGCGGGTTCTCCAGCGGCGCCAGGAAGAGCGCGTCCCGCAGTGTGAGCAGCCAGAGGTGGTGTCTGCGGGCGCGTGTCAGTGCTTGCGAGGCCGTCTTGCGCACCTTTGCTACTCACTCTATCGTCCCGGCGCTGGCTTGCTTGTCGTCGTTGGGCTGGTAGTACGCGCCGTCCTCTAGGAAGAAGCGAAAACGCCTGCGTCAGCGCGTGTTCCTGTGCACATTTACAGGTGTGTCTCTCTCTCTCTCCTCTCCCCTCACAGCCACCACAACCATCACCCACACCCGATTTTGTCGAAGAAGTAAAAGCAAAAAATAAAACACCGAATACTCGCGCGGAGACGAAAACAACCAAACAAACCGACCGCAGAAAAAAATAAAAATAAAACTCACTATAAGCATGATACCGCCGCCCATTCTCATACCGATACGTCGTAACACTAGACGCTACGGTCCGCGCCCTCTGGCTGCATTAGCTCCTTCGTCCCAACAGAAGCAACAAGCACCTAGACAAACAATGCAGCTCGCGCAGACGGGCCGCCCGCACCGCCTGCACCGGCCGCACGCGTGGTAAAGCGTGGCAACGTATGTAGGCAGCGCGTCGACATGCGCGCTTGCATGCATGCATGCGTGCAGGCATTCGTGCATGCCAATAGGCGTACACTCGTACGCGAGCCAGCAATACAAAAAAGCAAGCAAAAAAGCAAACCAAAAAAGAAAAACTCACGAGCTAAACGTGCGTGCATCCTCGCAGGAGTCGATAGAGCGGGCGTCGTCAGCGGCGGTGGAATCGTTGGCGTCACCGCCGACAGTGGTGGTGATGCTCGTGTGGTCGTCGTCATCGGTGGCGGTGACGGGCGCGGGCACTGCGTGCTGTTTCTGTGGGTGGGGTGGGGTTAGTGTATGTGTGTGTGTGTGACGGGGGATAGAGGAGGGAAGAGCGTGGTTGTGTTTGTTTGTGCGAGGGAGGGAGGGGTGGATGAGGAGGGATAGGTGTAGGTAGTGGTGGTGGGTTGCAAGAGGCAAGTACCTAGGTAAGCACCCGACCTAGGCAGGAGGGAAAGAAAGAGAGAGGAAAGAGAGGGGTGGGGAGGGGAAGCTTACTTGCGATGCCATGGTCTAGGTAGGTACAGTAGTTGTAGCGCCCGCGGCGGAGCAGGAGACGACGGATAGCAGCAGCAGCAGAGAGAGCGAGGCAGACAGGCCAACCGACCCAGAGACAAGAAGACGAACGGCGAAAACAACGGGCGCGCGGGCGTGCTGGAAAAGCGTAGGTAGGTAAGGTAGGTACCTTACGTGGTAGGTATGTAAGCCGGCAGGCAGGCGTACAGCAAGGCTATGTACCTTACTAGGAGTAGGTACCGTCTCTCTCTCTCTCTCAGCAACAACCGTCAGTCACCACAGCGCAAGAAATCTCCGAGCGGCTGCAGTAGGTACTGTAGGTGGAGGCGCGCGCTACACACGGTTCCCGAAAGCCTGGATACGGCACGGCGGCGAGCAGTGGGAGTGTATGGATGCAGGCGCAGTAAGGCACCTAGACACCTAGGTAGTCCACACGGCAGTCAAAAAGCCCCCAAAGCCAAACGAACGAACGGACGAACGAACGAGCGCGCAAACTCAGACAGAAGAAGACAGAACCGGGTGCGCGACGACGCAGTAGGTAGTCACGAACGAACCCAAGCGACCGGACCGGGGCATCTGGGGTTCCCGTTCATCGACCGCACAACCTCCCGCAGGCGACCGCACCAGCGCAGTGGAGGGATTTTCTGGCCCGCTCGATGCCGCTATCCCTGTCCCATCGGCGGGCGATTATTTGCGGAACGACGGCTTGGGCTATGGGAGGTGGGGCTGTGGGTGCGTGTATGACTCGCGTGTGTGGGCTGTTTTGGTCGTCGTTGTGTGTGTGTGGGTAGGAGAGGGGGGAGGGGTGTGCGTGAGACAGACAGACCGACAGACGATGGACGAGACGGACGGGCGCGTGGGGGCACAGAGATCAGTGTGGTGGTGGTGAGACTCCAAACCCCAGCATCTCACGCACCAGCAACCTACACACCCAGGCCACCGCGACGGTCCGGTCAGTCGCTCACCCGCCTGCACGGCCGACCGACCGACAGACGGGACGACGACGACCCGTCCCGTCCGTCACGCACCGCACCGCACCGCACGCACGCGTTTCACCCACCCGCCACTCCGTCACAGTCACCCCCCTCTCTCCCACGCCCACACCACTGCGCCGCACACCAGCACCACGCACCCACCGATCCCACCGATCCCACGCCCACGCGCTACGCACCCGCTTCCGCGGCACAGGAACGCTGCGACGCCGTTGGGCACACGTTCCGCGCTGCTGGGTCGGGGTCTTGGGCTGCGTGTGTGCATGTGTATGTACGGATGGAAGGGTGGGTAGATGAACGAAGCTATATGTAGTATATGTGTGTATGTGTGTGCGTGCAGAGGGAAATGCGTTCGCATGTACACACACGGAGTGAGATCTGTATCTGTCAGCCACGACCGCACGCAGACACCAACTGCTTTAATCCATCCATTCCGTTCCGTTCGGTTCCATTTCCCCCATCCAATCCCAATCTACACAACACCTATACCACGTCCCACGCACGTAGCCCGTTTTCCCAACCCTTAAATGCATGGAGCCGCCAGGCAACGAACGAGACATCGAAAAACGAGAGAGAAAGGAAAGAACGATCCTATGCAGAAACACTCTCTCCACGCAAGCAAGCAAGCAAGCAAGCAAAGCAAACCCAAAACGAGAGAAGATGCCATGCCTTGCAGTGCAATCCAAGCCCCAAAACAGAAAGAAAGAGGAAACAAGGAAAAAGAAAGACCGTACATGCATGCTCGCTCCATCACTGCCTATCCCATCCCACCGCACCACTTCCCCAAAAGCCCCTTCATTACACAGCCCCCTCACACGCACATGATTACGACAAAAGAGAAAACGAGAAAAAGAACCCAACCCCACCATTTTTTATACCATCGACGTTTTTTCAGCCCCGACTATTCGATTTTTTTTATTTTTTATTTTTATTTTTGTTGCTCTTGCACTTTCCGCACCGTTTTGACGCGCCCGCCTTGATGCCCTCCCCAAAGAAAGGCAAACCACGCAAACCCAACCAACCTCACAAGCCCAACAAGCGCGCTCGTCCCTTTTTTTCGTTCTGGAAAACGATGTTGAGCATGAGGAAAGAGGAAGACGACCACGAAGAGGAATAGGAAGAGCACCGTTATGCATGCGCGTGCATAAAAAGAGCAAGATGCGAGACGAAATAAATAAATAAATAAAAAAAAATAAAAAAAAAAAATAAAAAAAAAAGTAGTAAGAACGTTCAACGACTAATGGTGAGTTTTGCTAACAATAATCCATAATATACGCCCAGCATCTTTAAATTTATCATTAAACCTAATAAAACCATTCGCTTCACTTAACAAAAAAGGCCAGTAAAGTGAGGGCCTGCTGTGTTAACACAGCAGTTATTTTTTTTTTGTTTTTTGTTTTTTTTTTATTTCTGCAAAAAAAAAAAAAAAAAAAAAAAAAAAAAAAAAAAAAAAAAAAAAAAAAAAACAAAGCGACCAAGACGTCAAACCCAAACCAAACCAAACCAAACCAAGCCCAACAGAGCCCCAAAACCAGCCCAGAACACGTATATATGCAGCCCCAACCCCAGCACGAAAAGTCACCTCCCATACAAGCCCCAATGGAAAGGAACGATCCCCACGCGCTCGCTCTGCAATACGTACGTAGGTAGGTGCCTATGAGTGCCGACAGCAAGGCGACCCGACGCCATCGTCGTCACCTGCTTGCTGCCTGCACTCGCCGACCTCCTCCCTCCCTACCCTACCTACCTACCTAGGTAGGTATGTACGTACCATGCACAGCGCACCGCGGCGCAGACAAACTGCCACAGCACCAACAAGCAATCAAGCAAGCAAACCCAAAATCAATCGAGACAGAGACAGACGGACAGAAAACGACGAAAAAGAAAGAAGACCGACTAATTACCGTATCTCAGAACCCAACAACTGTACTAACAACGATGACGATGATGGTGGTGATGATGATGACGATGACAAGACATGGAACAAACAATGACGACGACGTAATGACAGAAACAAAATAAACAAAAAGAAGAAACAAAATGCAAATTCATATCTTCGTCCTCGGCGGTGATGCCATAGTGTGCCATGCAATAACAGATGCCGTGCCATGCCATGCCATGCCATGCCGAGCAAGCAAGCAAGCGAGCGAGCGAATGAGCGAAAGACCAATCAGATAACTGGCTGGCTGGATGGATAAATGGATGGATGGATGAATGGAAAGATCGAGCAGTGCGTGCGTGCGTGCGTGTATGTATCATCGACCGCGCTCGCCCTCTTCGCTCTCCCTCTCGTCCGGGTTGTCCTCGCTCTCGCTCGCCGCATCAGCCGCCGCCCGTCGTATCGGCTACATATCTACTGAGAAAACTCTTTTTGCAATGTCGAAAAAAATTCTCGGTCCGAAGGACGAAAACAGACGCAGCAGCAACAGCAGCAGTAGCAGCAGCGACAACAACAATAACCGCATCATCAGCAGCACCTACTACTTCTGCGCCGCGCCACTACTGCCACCAGCCGGCCCACCGAAATCTCTCATCGATGGCGGCGGCGGCGGTTGCTGCTGCAGCTCTCCCGCCTGCTCGCGCCGCTTCCGCTCCTTCTCGTCCTCGCTCTGGCTCGCGCTGCCCTCGCCCTCAGCGACGCCCGACCCGTCCTTGGTCTCGCGACGCAGCCGCTCCGCCTTGTCCTTGAGCACACGCGCCTCCTCGGCCGCCCGCTGCGCCCGCACCTGCTTCTTCCACATGCCTGCGTAGCGGCCCTTGCGCACCAGCAGCTCGTCGTGCGTCCCGCGCTCCGCCACCCGCCCCTCGTGCAGCACGAGGATCTGGTCTGCCCGCGTGATCGTGCTCAGCCGGTGCGCTATCACCAGCATCGTGCGCCCCTTCGCCAGCGTCGTTAGCGCCTCCTGAATGTGCTGCTCCGTCTCCGTGTCTAGCGCCGCTGTCGCCTCGTCCAGCATGATGATGCGCGGATCCTTCAGGATCGTCCGCGCAATCGCCACCCGCTGCTTCTCGCCGCCTGACAACCGCAGGCCCCGCTCGCCCACCTTGGTGTTGTAGCCGTCGGGGAAGCCTAGGATCTTGTCGTGGATGCTCGCCGCGCGACACGCCGCG
Organism: Aplosporella prunicola CBS 121167; assembly: GCF_010093885.1. Lineage (NCBI taxonomy): Eukaryota > Fungi > Ascomycota > Dothideomycetes > Botryosphaeriales > Aplosporellaceae > Aplosporella > Aplosporella prunicola. The sequence continues at coordinate 429,451 of NW_022983552.1, forward strand.
AACACATCCTCGTCGGACGCGTTCGGGTTGGCGTACTTGAGATTGTACATGAGCGTCTCGTTGAAGAGAACAGTGTCTTGCGGCACGACGCCAATGTGCCGCCGCAGGGAGTCAATGCTGACGTCTTCGACATCGTGTCCGTCGACCTGGATGCTGCCCGATTGGATGTTGTAGAAGCGGAAGAGCATGCGGAACACTGTCGACTTTCCGCCTCCCGATTCTCCGACGAAAGCGGTCGTCGTGCCGGGCGCGCAGTGGAAGTCGAGCCCTTGGAGCGCAGGCTTGCGCTCGTCGTAAGAAAACTTGACGTCGTTGAAACGAATGTCACCTTCGCATGACGGCAGCGTCTTCACGCCAGGCCTGTCCACTACAGTAGGTTGTTCCTTGAACAATTCGAGCATCCGCTCCGAGTTGATCATGGCCGATTGGATCATCCGGTAGAACGTGCCAAAGAAATTCAGCGGCCCTTGCAACTGGGCCATGTAAGTGAGCAGAGTGACAAAATGTCCGACCTTGCTCTGGCCGGTCGTGACTTCATACGCCGCAAGGAAGCAGGCAACCATCAAACCAAGCATGAAGACCAGGTTCTGCGTGACGTTCATCAGGTTCAGCGAGAACAAGACCTTATACTCTGCCTTTTGATACTTGTCGACCGCCTGCCGGTAGCGGTTGAATTCGTAGGCTTCGGCATTGAAGTACTTGACGGTCTCGTACGAAACCATCGAGTCATTTCTTGTGCTGTTAGTTTCTCATTCACAAATCACCACTGCAAGCTCAAACTTACTTGACGGCATCTTCCTCTCGGTCGGCGTTTACCATCTGGCGCCTGATTTCGGCCCGCCACTGGGCCATGCGTATGGTGAGATACACATACCAGAACGTGACGACGGCCACGACTAGCGCGTAATATGCGTCAAAGTAGATGAGGAAGAATGCAATTGCAACACACAGATCGACCAGCATGGGCACGACCTGGAACGTGACCTGCTCCAGGAACGTGTTGATCGAGCTGCCTTTGCCAAGAGCCGAGAGGACCTCCCCGGTTTTCTTCCCGAGGTGAAAATCCAAGCTCAGGCCATGCACATGCTCGAACGCGGCAACGGAAAGTTCACGATAGGAATACTGTCCGATCGGGATCCACAGTGTCGATCGTGCGGCGCCGAGAAGGCCGTTGCTCCCTTGGAGCAGTCGGTAGAAAATATAGAGGCAAATATGCTTCCACGGCATCGTGACGGGGCCTTTATCGCCGGAAAGCTTGTTAGTGATGACTCCTACCTGGTACGGTACCAGTACAAAGACGGCTCTTTGAAGGACGACAATCAAGAAACAGGCGACGACGATGATCTGGAGCTTGCGGTCCTTGGACGGCCAGAGGTAAGGAAAGAAAACCGAGTATCCCCTGAGATACTCCCACCAGCTCCTCGAAGGCACCGTGTCGGGCCGGCTCCAGCCAGCAGGCGCTCCCTCAGTGTGCCTGTGTTTGCCGCCGGTAGGCGCAGAACCGTAGTGCGTGGTGCCGTTGCCATTGGCATGGCCGTTCTCGGTGGTGCCAGCAGCCAGGAGCCCCGTCGTCTCGCTGGGGCCGTCGGTCTCCTCCGAGCTGTTCTTCGGTTGACGCCGCGTCACGAAGACGACGTAGAAGCCAATCAACGTTCCCAACAAAAGTATGCGCACGAGGTCTATGACCACCTCGGTGATTTCCCACTCGGTCATGTTGTACCGGAGTTTGCCTCTGCCATCGTGGCCGGTGCGGGGCTCGCGGTGCTTGTGCGTGTACAGGACGAGCGACGCGCCCAGGAGAGCCAGCTCTAACAGCAGGCCGAAGACCCATGTGGCCTGATGAGAGGCGTTGGGCGCGGGCTTGGTGTCGATGATGGAGATTATGAGCAGGGTGTAAACGAAGAAGGAGCCGACCAGGTAGATCTGCGGGGAGGAATTGAGGTCAGCGAGAGGCAATTGGAGGATTGAGGGAGGGCGAGCATACGACGACGGACTGGCCGCACCACCAATTGTCCTTGCGGCTGTAGAGGGCGTGGACGATGACGTTGATGGAATTTGCGACGAAGGTGAGGGCGACGAAGACGGAGAGCCACTCGAAGAGGAGCTTCTTGCCGCGGGGCAGGTCGACCAGGTCGTTCTTGACTTCGGGCTTGCAGCGCGGGGGCGTCCGCTTGGGCAGAGCCTTGCCTCCGGGGCCTAGCGGGGTGTCGTCGGGGTCGTCGCCATTAGAATTACTATTAGAGCGGGAGGCCCGTATGCTGCGGGCGGTAAAGGCAGCAAGGAAGAAGACGAGCAGGACGATGGGGTAGGCATAGTGCAGGTACAGCAGCAGCTTGCGCGTGTCGCGGTTGTGGGGGAGCGAGCGTAGAGCGGACATGATGGGATGGATTGATCGAGTTGACGGTGTCAGAGGGGCATGACAGCGGCGGCCAACAGGGGTGGGTGAGAGAAGATGGGCGGGAAGGAGGGAGAGGCGGCTGTCGTGGTGGTGGGCTGCCGTGGTGGCGGCGCTTTTTGTGGACTCTCTCAGGCAGGCCGCAGACGTCCAGAGATCTGGGCGCGCGACGCGCTAAGACTGCCCGCCCATCGCATATCCGCTGCTGCAACACCATTGCCAATGTCACCCGACGCGCCGCAGCGAAACGGATGAGCCGCCGCCGCATGCGTCCCTCACCGCAAGAACATGTGCTGCAGGAACACGTCGATGAGCCATGGCGGCTGACCTCCCCCGACGACCGGCCTCATTAGACGGGCCTCCCGCGCCGCCGCCGCCCGCGCCGCCGCTGCCACCCCAGAAGACGACGGCCAGGAATGCCTTTACTAGATTTGTCGCCCAATCCTTCAGTACCTACGGCTCGCGGCCCCCCAGCGCCCAGGCCCTGCCCACCGATCCCGCCCGCATACTGCCGCCCCGGATTCCAGGGTGAGTAGTTGAGCTGGCAATGACACCTGTCCCGCGCGTCGTGCTGACGACCGACTGCGACAGCCTGACCTCGCTCTCCTCGCAGGATGCCAGCCACAAGACGGGCCTGGAGATCACTGCCCTCCATGTCAACCACGACCGCACCCATGCCATCCTCGCCGGCCGCGACATCCTCAAGACCCTCCGCATCGACGGCACCAAATGCGCCGAGGAGACCAACCTGCGCGCCGCCATCATCAACTATGCCTCGCACCACTCGGCCACCGGCGCCCACACCCCCACCCGCCACCGCGACACGCTGGAGATTCACGACGTGAAATGGTCCCATGGCAACTACAGCTCCCACATCGCCACGGCCGCCACAAACGGCAAGGTGGTCCTGTACGATCTCAATCGCACGGGCGTAGAGCTGGCCCAGCTGCATGAGCATCACCGCCAGGTTCACAAGCTGGCCTTCAACCCGCACCAAGGCTACCTGCTTCTTTCGGCCAGCCGTGACGCCACCGTCCGCCTCTGGGATCTGCGTGACATGAAAAAGGACATCATGTCCTGCCCCAGCCGGGACAAATACTCCGGTCTGAGCGAAGGTATCCGGGATGTCAAATGGTCCCCCACAGACGGCGTCGAGTTTGCTTTTGGCACCGAGAACGGCGTCATTCAGCGGTGGGATTACCGCATGAACCGGGCGCCGAAGCTCAAGATCAACGCCCATGACAAGACGTGCTACGCTATTGATTGGCATCCCGATGGCAAACATCTGGCCAGCGCCAGCGCGGACAAATCCGTGAGAATCTGGGACTTTTCGTCTGAAATTCGCAGGCAGAAGCCAGCATGGGTCATACGCACCCCTTTCCCTGTCTTCAACGCTAGCTGGAGGCCGCCTTTCTGGTCCGCTGAATCTAATGAGCAGGGAGTGTGGCAATGCACGCATCTGGCAACCTCATATGACCGTGATCATCCGCTCGTCCACGTATGGGACTTCAGGCGGCCTTCTTTGCCCTTCAGGGAGATTTCTCTCTACAACACGGCGCCTACAGACCTGCTCTGGCGCTCGCGTGACCTGCTTTGGACCGTGGGTCGCGAGGGCGTTTTCACGCAGTCAGACGTGCATTTCGCGCCAAAGATCGTGGACAGACGGAACATGTCTGCTTTTGCGGTGTCTTCAAGCGGAGAATTGAGTGCCTTTTCGCAGAAAAGGTACAGTCGCAGGACCTCGGGCGTGGAGTACGGTTCCAACGGGACCTACACCACTGGTGGGCGCGGTAAAATGGGGGCTTCTGAGAAGAACAGCCTTCCGCGCAGCTCTGCAGATGACAGCATCGATGACAGTTTCCTCAGTTCATCTTTCAAGCGGCACCATGGCCGAACGGCCAGCAACCGTTCCACAAAATCAATCAGCAGCACCCCGCCAACGTCGGACCACGCAGCAAAGATGATGTTCTTGAGTGATTCTTTGGCTAATCAAAAACATTCCTTCACGCCAAACCAGGTGGCTCTCAGAGGTGGTGTGCCTGGATCTCTGAACACTGCGCTCTTTACTTTCCTCGCGCAAAAGTACAAGTGGATGGCGCTGGACGATCCTCCCACCGTCCAGTCGTTCCAGGAACTCCAGAGAGCATTCGACGCCAATGCGGAGTATGCCCAGAAAGCTGGCAACCATCGATTGGCAAACTCGTGGAAGGTGGTCGGTCAAACCGTGTCAGATGCAGTGCAACGACGGGCCCTAGCCAATAGGAAGCGGCGCTTGGAGCAGAACCCCGCTAGTCCGACGAAGCCATTGCAGCTTGCAGAGAAGAATATGCTGATGGAGAAAAGAGAAAAAGATCACGAGCAGCTGGGGCTACCCAATCCTGCAGTGCGGGCCATTCATGGAGCCGACGGACATGAAAGTGCGCACATGCCCGATAGCACATCGAATGTCGCTACACCGATTGCGAGGCCAATAAATCAGGCTCAAGCACCAGTCCACGTCGGCCATGCACCGCTTCCAGACCCAGACCACGACGAAGCCCTTGCCCTGCCGCCGGCAGCTGTAGGTGCACAATCACACGCTAACAATAAAGCCCTGCCGCTGGCGGACCCGGGGCCACGGGCAAGGCGGCCTACTATCTCGAGCCAATCATGGCACTATTCGGCGAGCGATCTGGAAGACCGTCGAGCCATGGTCAGCAGCTATCGAGCGCCGCCTCGCATACCGTTGAGCCTGGAGCCGTTTGACGGGTCTGGCATTGCTGCCACGCGGCCCAATTTTGACCGGCATAATTCTCAGGAAAGCTTCGCCATGTTTTCCGCGTCGACGGATTCGCACGGACTATCGGTTCCAGGCTCTTTCGCTAGCGGCAGATCCCCGTCGCACGCGCAGAATGCGGAGTCCTTGCAGGAGGGCTGGGAGGTGGGGGGTAGCGTGCCAGACGTCTCGAGCTTTGGCGGCCCCGGCAGGCCACCGGGCGCTAACATGGGTTCGCTGGGCGGAACCGCTGCTGACTTGCATAAGGTACGTACCTGGCTGCCATCACCTTGCTCGGCTAAATTTTGCGAGGCCACGCTAGCCAGTCTTCATGGTTGTACCACCAGTACCACGTTGACACCGCTAACTTGTACCAGGGGGGCCCGCCTCGCATCAACTTTGATGATTCGATGCCAGACGCCGGAATTGCCAACGAACACACGAACAGGTCGGGACTGATACCGCAGCCGCCCGTCGCCATTTCGGATATTGACAACTTCGGTTCGAGCTCTGAACAGAGCAGGGCTGCGCATGATATTGAAACATTGCGTAGACACAACCTGTTGTTACGCAACTCCAGCTCAGAGTCCGACGCGTACTCAAGCACGCATGCAAGCACCCAAAACAGCTTTTCGGAGCTTTCCTTGAGTGACGCGACGAACTTGAGCAACCTGGACATGATGGAGGCGAGTGGTACCATTGTACCCGACAGGCCTTCGGCCGTTGCTTCTCCTAGACACCCACCGCCAATCTCCCTGCCTCACGAGGCTTTCAGTGCACCAGGATACATTGAAACGTCAGAGATAGACAACGAGAATCTCATCGTGTCTGACTACGTTTTAAAACACGAGGATGTGGACAGTGAAACTGACACTCCGATTGTTCTCATCGACATGCTCCGTTGGCTTATGGACTACCACACCAGAGTTCTTTCTGATGCGCAAACAGTGGCGAACATTGTGCTTCTCACGACTGAATTTCTACCGCATACACATCCACTGCCGCAACCACTAACGACATCAGTCCTGAATGCCTATGCAGATCACATGGCTACGATTAACATGACCCCGCCACAGATTCGCGCGATCCTGAACAGTCATTTGATACCATTGACCCGTACGGGAATCAACCCGTTCCAAGTAGAGTCTGTCCTGCTAGCCTATCACAACCAGTTGCTCTCGCTAGGTTTGTTCAACACGGCAGCCTTCCTCCGCCGTGTCTCCTATCCTAGTTATCCAGCCGTGTACGAGCAGGCATTGCAAGAGACGCAAATTGGCTTTAGGTGTACGAAATGCAAGAACCCCATCAACAATCCTGCCGACAAGATGGTGTGCGAAAACTGCAAAGGCCGTCAAGCACCCTGTCCCATTTGCTGGAGTGTATATCCGCCTCCAGAAATGGCACCGACGTTGAAGAAGCGCAAGAGCAAGTCTCGAGTGCGTGGCCATCAGCGAGGCGCCGCCGAACAGGGCCAAGGTAGCATCAGCATCCCGCGCTCAGCAACACTGCGCAGCGGCAACCGGGTCAATGCCCATAGCCACACGCCATCTGACGTCTCCGTCTCCGCGCTTCAAGCGGGACCCAGCACAGTCGAAGTCACGATCCCCCACGCGGCGGAGCCACGTCTCCGTCCCAGGGGGCGCTCGGCAGCCGGGCATCCGGCGATCGACGAGCCGCCCGCACACCCAACCCTCTACACCAGCTGCCCGATCTGCGGCCATTGCGCGCATACGACATGTCTCCGGGCATGGCACGGCGACACGGGGCAGAACGGCGGCGTGTGCCCGGCCGAGGGGTGCACATGTGACTGCGTGGCGGGGCCGCGGCGCGACGAGCGGCTCGAGCAGCTGCGGCGGGCGAAGGCGGAGCGCGAGAAGGGCCGCGTGCGCGACGACGGCCGCCGCGTCGGCGAGTCCCGCGCTGTGGCAGAGGCGTCGGCTCGGGCGCGCGCGCGCATCGGGTTGGGCGGAGTTGGTGGTGTTGGTGGTGCTGGCGGGGGGCGCGCGAGCGGGGGCGGCGCGTTTGGAGCGGGGAGGGAGCGTGGGAGAGAGAGGGCCGAGACGGTGCATGAGGGCGTGGTGGTGGGGAGGGGAGTCGGTCGGGATGAGGGCCCAGGCGCTGGGGCTGGTGGGAGGAGAGTCCGGCTCGTGGAGCCGGGGCGGAGCACTTGATTGCGGTGAGAGGGTGTACAGTGCGTGTGGTACGTTGTTCTATATCCTGGTATTGGCGAACGGAAGCATAGATGTGTATATGTTCATTCGTTAATTATGTATCACTCTCTGAGCCTCTTCAGCTTCTGCATTGACTGGTTGATACGTATCTATATTGGTGACGGGGAGCAAACGGGCAAGACAAACTATAGCGTCCAAGCCTTCTCATATTCTCGGCTCTAACAAACCATCGAAAAGCCAAGTCCCAGTCTATCCCAAACCTAACGCGCACGCAACCCCAACGCCTCTAAGCAATCCCTCACAAAGTCAACCCCTTACTAAAACACACACGTCAGCCAGCAGTCTAGCAGATCCACCACCATCACCGCCATCGGCGGCATCACATGACACCACAAGCAGCAGCACCAGCAAGGAAGCAAGCAAGCAAGCAAGCAAGCAAGCCACACCCACTCCGCAGCCCCGCATTCCCCAGGCAGCCACTCCCCAGGCATTCGGCACCGGCACCTCCGCAGCAGCAACGACGGACAGCGGTACCAGTAGGATATAGGTAGGATTGATAGAGATAAAAGCAGAATAAATAGACATAATCCAAGCTGGCCAATGAGACATGGCCTTTTACTGAGCAAAAAGCCCAACACTCATAATCGAAACTGCTCACTTAGCTGCTACGATTATGCTCAGTGTGGTCTTCTGGCAAGGTCCAATATCAGAGCTAGAGACAAGTATCAAGACATGATGGAAGAAGAATGCGAGGATGGACGTCAGAGAAGAGAGCTGCCCCGCCACCGCGGCCCGCTCGAGCCAACAACGTCACCTCCAAACCACCAATTCTCTCCCACAACCACCTACACCACCACAGCCAACCATGCGTCTAATCAAGCAATCCATAGACCGGCGCACCGGTGCCGGCACCGCGACCCTGCTCCCGGAAGAGCCCGAAGACATGTGGCACGCCTACAACCTGATCCGGCCACACGACGTGCTGCGGGCGAGCGCCGTGCGCAAAGTGACGACAGCCTCAGCGACAGGCGCGACGTCGTCGAAGCGCGTGCACACGACCCTCTCGATCCGCGTCACGGGCAGCGACTTCGACGCCGCCGGCGGCCAGCTGCATGTCATGGGGCAGGTGGCGGCGGAGAACGAGTTCGTGGGGCTGGGCCAGGCGCACACGCTCGACCTGGAGCTGCAGCGCAACTTCACGCTCGAAAAGGCCGACGGCTGGGACAGCATTGCTATCGACATGCTCAAGGAGGCGACGGATCCCACCAAGCGCGCTGAGACGTGGGCTGTCGTTATGCAGGAGGGCTTGGCCAATATCTGCCTTATTACCGAGCATCAAACGATTCTGCGCCAGCGCGTCGAGGTCGCCATCCCCAGGAAACGGCGCGGCGGGACCAGCGACCACGAGAAGGTGCGTACCTAGCTTTGGACACGTCTGCACCAGCAACACCACGCAAGGCGTTCCCGGCAGCTAACACACACGCACACGGCACAGGCCCTCGAACGCTACTTCTCCACCGTGCTCAGCACGCTGCTACGCCAACTCGACCTGAGCGCACAAAAGCCGCTCCTGCTCGCATCCCCCGGCTTCACCGCTAGCAGCTTCCAGTCGTACATCAAAGCGCACGCGCTCAGCAGCGGCAACAAGCCGCTGCAAGCGCTGGTGCCATCCATCCTGATCGCGCACTCCTCCTCGGGCCACGTGCACGCGCTCGCCGAAGTGCTCAAGTCCCCCGCCGTGCTCGCGCGCCTCAGCGACACGAAATACGCGCGCGAAACGCAGCTGATGGACAAGTTCATGGCGTTGCTGCGAGCGGACGACGGGCGCGCGTGGTACGGGCCGCGCGAGGTCGAGCGCGCGGTCGAGAAGGGCGCCGTCGGCCGCGGCGGCGGCGTCCTGCTTATCTCGAACGCGCTGTTCCGCTCGCAAGACGTGGGCGTGCGCCGAAGATGGGTGAAGCTTGTGGACCGTGTCAGAGAGGTCGAGGGCGGCGAGGTTAGAGTCCTGAGCTCGGCGCATGAGAGCGGCAAGCGCCTCGAGGGCTTGGGCGATATTGCGGCTATTCTGACGTTTCCGATTGAGGAGCTGGGCGATGAGGTGGACGAGGAGGTGGAGCGCGAGGAGAGGGAGGGGAGGGCGCCGCTGGAGGTGGAGCCGACGCTGTTATGAGTCTGCGATTCTATTTCCTGAAAAGCATTATTCCCACGACGCATTATTCCCACACCGTACCTCTTCCCCATCTCTCTCATCTGTCTTTCTCCCTCCCTCAGACCAGGAGCATACATGCATACATACCACGGACTCCGCTCCAGCGCCCAGCTCAGTGCCCAGCTAAACGCAAACGCCCTTCTATTCAAGCTTGCATATGCGACACCTCCCTCTTCCCTACTACATGCCTTACTTCCACCCTGTAAACGCATGGCCTAATTCCAAGATTTGGAAATGCCGCGGTTTCATTCGAATATGCAGGTACGGTGCGTGCGTTGCGTGTGCTTGCTTGCGTGCTTGCTTCTTTGTGTGCTTGCGTGGTGGTTGTTGGTTGGGGAGGGGTTGTAGAGACAGAGGTTGTATGGTGTGTGGATGGAGGCGAGGGAGGGGGGAGGGTGCGTGGGGTATGTGTGTGCGGCAGCAACAGCAGGCTACAGCGCAGTGTGTGCAGTACTGCAGTGAGCGGGTCAAGTTCATAGATTAAGATAGCGGGGCGTGCACGGCGCGATTGGACTAGAACACTTCCTTCCTTTGTAGACTGCGCTGAGGTGGTGGGTGGTGGGGTTGTGTGTTGTGTATGGGAGGGGAAATGGCAGGCTCCTTGCTGCGTGTTGAGGCTGGCATGGTTTCTTAGTTGTGTTTGTTTCTAAGCGGGTAGGGGAGGTGGTTTTCTACCTTACTTTTCTACGATGGTGTTAGGACGGTGTTTGCGCTAATAGGGATTGAATTGTTGTCTGTTGAGGCTTTTTGGGGTATTCGGTTTCTGTATCTCTTCTCTCTTTCTTCGCGCTCGGTCTTCTTTGATTCCTCTCGCCACTGCCTTTCTCTCTCTCTCTCTTGCCCCTTGCTTATATACGCACGCTTCCACGCACGCACGCACGCACGCACGCACTTGCGTAACTCTATTTCCTCCCGCGGCGGGCATGCCGATGCGGGACGGACTACGTAATACTCGCTTCCTACCAACGTGTTTATTAGTTATAACACTCCAAAGTCTGGAGACGGCGGATAGACGGCTGATTAACTGACTGGTTGGTCAGCTGGCTTTACCAGCTCCACTAAAACGGAGAAAAGAGAGAGGGGCTACAGCAGCAACAGCGGCGCGCGTATATAGTATTATACCCTATAATAGTAAATACTGACTGCAACGGCGCCGTAAAAGCTCTTCAAAGCAACAACGCTCTAGCTAGACACTGATAGCGCGTACTACAAGCACACAGGGCAGTTGCCTCCACGTATACGAGCATGTGCGTGTGGTCTCAATCTCTTATGGCCGTTGCGCTTGCTTGCGGAGTGTTTGAAGGGATGGTGTGTGTGGGTGTAGGTGATAGTGATGGTGCTGCTGATAGTGGTGGGTGTTGTGACGCGTTGGTGGTGTATTGCAGCGGCAGCGGTAGCGGGGGTGGGTAGTGGTTGTGTGCGCTGGTGTGCGGGTAGGTTTGAAGTTTGCACTTGTATTTCGTTTTTAATCTGACAGCTTCAAGGGCGCCACCCACGCCCAACGGTACATATTGCGATATAGACCAAATCCGTCTATGAAGACTATAATTGGTGAGGCGATATTCGCTACTCGAAGGGAAACCGTCAGTGATGAATAAGGCATTCCTATTAACAAGTGACAGTATAAATTCCTCTCCTAAAAGAATATTCATCTCTTACCCTTTCTAATAAACCTAACTATAGATATATATAGCTTCGCAAAACTTCTACTACCGCCACACGGACGGGCAAGTCATCGAAACCGAATATTCTACTACCTTCCACTACACACTAACCTCAACTCTCGCTGGGAATACAGCGCCGAGCAGGCACGAAGAAAACCCCACGAGAAAATAAACAGTAAACCATTACCTCGCTCACTGAATCCTCAGCCACAACACCACAAACACAACATCCACTCCCACCTCCATCACCCCAAACCATAAACTATACGCCTAAAAGCTCTCCCTCCCCCACCTAACCGCCAAATCCAAACCACCCAACCCGCGCTCAACCGGCTAGCACATTGCGTAAACAGCCCTTGCCACGCCCCAGCAACCACCTAGCAAACACCCACCCAAGACCAACAAGCACACAACCCTACTACCCCTTCCACCCTCCTCCTCTACCTCTCCACGCCATCCACCCAAGCCAGCACCTCAACCATCCAGCGGCAGCTTCCACGCCTAACTATTTAAATCCATCCTGGCAAACCCTACTCTTAAGATACTACGAGACGCCACGCCCAAGGTCGAAGGACAAATCAAACGCTGTCATTGTTCATGAACAGTGTTCCAGCTCACCTGGGCGCGCCTCACGCACTCAGCTAAGAAGCTGTGCGGCTGCGCTTGGTTGCTGCTGCTGCTGCTGCTGCTGCTGCTGCTGCTGCTGCTGCTGCTGCTGCTGCTGCCTCCGATGACAACGATGACAACAATGACAACGATCAATAGCACGAAATAACAAGCACCACCAGTAGTGCGCAATAATAACCACGCACTCCACTGCACGGTGTAGATCCTCACCTGATGAAGTAGGCAGTCGCAGTACGTACCCTGACCTAGCAAGTCAGTAAGACTAAGACTAAGTGTAGTACCGCCCTTATACCGCATTCTGTAATTTCGAACACGAGTTGCGTTAGCGCAAGCCCTGCCTGTGCGGGTTCTCGTGCTGTGGTGGGAGAGGAGGAGGACCGTGAGTGGTTTTTGTTAACCCCTACCTCCCTCCAGGCCGCATCCGCAGCGGTGGTGCATCACTGCCACAAAAGCAAAGAACACAACAGGCAAAGAGCACGACGCTGTTTGACTTCACATCAAGCACAAGCATGCAAGCACAGCAACAGCCCATGCAAGACATTACAGGAAAAACATTACTGTATATACGTACTGCGTACCTCTACCACGCCAACCCAACCAAAAAAACAATCATAGATCCAATACCAACTTTTACGATTACGTCAACCCCCTAAGCATAAATATAGCAAAACGGCCCAGCAACAGTGCTCAACGCGTCCTTAATAGTAATCGCGCCCTTATTAACGCCCAAATCGATCAAATCGTCGAGGGTAGCGTTTCTGCTCGGGGGTAGATTCTGCGACGTGATGGTGCTGCTGACCTTGTACGTGCGCTCACCCGGGTTCTGGTTCTGCCACATCCACCACACGCGGTCAATCTGCGCGTGGTGCAGGTAGAAGGCCGGGTCGCCGGGCGAGGTGAACAGGTCGCCGCCCGGGTCGCCGTTCAGCGTCATGTGACCGCCCGTGTGCACGCCCAGGAAGCCGTTGGGGAAGTCGCCCTGCATGCGCGTCTGGAACCAGTACAGGTCGTCGTAGTCGTTGATCAGCGACGCCGTGTCGTTGTCTTTCGTCCACCCTGATGACGGGTACGAGTTGATGTCGCGTCGCAGGCATCGCGGGTTGTAGCCCAAGCCGTCCGTTTGCGGGTTCGTCGACAGGCCCGTCCATGCTGGCGACACGGGGCCCAGCCGCACGGTGAAGTTGGCGAACGGCCCCTCCTTCACGCACCCGCCACCGTTGGCGGGGGGGACCGTGACATATGGCGTTGCGGCCATGGGCACGTCTACGTGATACTGTCAGTAAGGCTGCAACGATAAGGCTGCACGCGAGGGTCAAGGCGTCAGGCAGGGACTTACAAATGGGCTCGTGCTTCTCGTACACGCCGTTGCCACCTATGCTGGTGTCGCTACCGTCGAAGAGCGGTGAGTTGATGGGGTCCTGGGCATATTTTCCCCAGTTCCAGTACTGCAGTCATGTCAGCTTCGGGAAGTGATGGCGGTGATCCGTGTCAACTTACAGGCTGGTAGCCTTGGTAACCGCACTCATCACGAAGGGCCTGCTCGTACGCCCACGTGAAGTAGCGGTGCCATGCCAAGAAGTTGCCCTACGTACGAAGGTCAGCGTCATTGGTGGTGGCAATTGGGTCATTTTTAGATGAACGTACCGTGCCATGGATCGACAACGTCTGGTTAATATGAGTTGCCACAAAGTCGTCATACCGGGACCGGACACCGGGGGCAATCTTCTTGGAGGTGAGTCCAGGCTTTGTGCTGATGCACTGGACCGCACGAATGTAATCCTTCTTCTCGGCGGTCGAGAGGTTGCTCCTGTGACGAAAGGTCAGAAAGGGCTAGGCCACCAAGGCTTGAAGCATATGACGCACCATTCTTTACGGACTGCTGCGTTTTCCAGGCTGCAGTCTTTCGAAAAGGGCCCGTTCGTCAGGACGTACGCGCCCAGGTTGGCGTAGGAAGAGGCAGCCAGCAGGTCCGTCTCGAGAGTGAGCGACGTCTTAATAGCAGCGGCATTGGAGGCGTCGAACAAGGCGGCCGCGACGGCCGCAATTCCGAATGAACGCATGGTGAATTGGGAGTTGACCAGACTTGGGGGTGGGCTGTGGTGGTACAGTACAAGGAAGGGCGGCGGCAGCAATCTATTTGTTGCGTTCGACGTCTCCTATTCTGCACATGAACGGGCGGTCACTAACCGGCGGCACAGCAACGCAATGGGTCCCTAAATGGACATGGAGAAATAGACGATGGAAGCGGTGGGTGCGTGGCATGATACACGTTAAAACAAGCCAATTGAAAGGCAGGATGAACAGCGCGTCCGTATTACTGGACCCATCCCTGCATGAACAGCAAGTGAGGCAAAAGTCTGGAAAGGCTGAGCACGTTGCGAGGAGCGTCCGTGGCGTGCATTGGCGACGGCTGTGCTAGCGAAGTGCCGGTGGTACCGGTGGAACCCGTACAACCATGACAAGAAAACGAGCGAGAAATCCACGTGCCGCAATCAAGACAGCGCCGGCGCGACGGGAAGGAGCAGCAGTAAGCGAGCGAAGTGGCGACGAAGGTCTTAACCTGCGCCGTGAAGAGTTCCAGGCGCTGGACCTCGGTGGCTTTGGCTCGGCGAGCGGTGGTAGTAGGGAAGCCGTCCCCGACCCGCGGTGGATGCACCCGCCGCATCAGGCAGGTGAGAGTTATGGCGGGAACCCTTTGCTTTTTTCTCCCACACTCCACAGGGCACTGCCCGAGATAGATATACTACGGAGGTCGCAACAACAGGGGCAAGCAGCACCCGGGTCTGGCCTCGGGTGCCGCGGTGCCGCGTCCGCATCTTGGTGGAGTTGCCGAGTACAGCCGACCGCAGAGCGTCCCCGCACAGCAATTTACGTAAATGGTGTTCATCAATGGGCGTAAATTGTGGCGCCATAAGATCCCGACGCCAGGGAGATTAGATCCCGGGACGACGTTGTGGAGTCGGTGTTGGTCGGCAGGTGGAGGGGGGCATTTTCTTTTTCCAGGCACGCCAGGCACCGATGCGCAGGCATATTCCGAGAGCTGCACGGCGGGAGACGCGTCACAGGGAAGATGGTGGCGGAGGGTGGCCGACGGTAGCGGACGGGAGGCGTTCGCTGGTGCGGTGGCGATGGGAGGCTAGAATCGAGATGATACGGACGTAGGAGTACAGCATCGAGATTCGAGGCGCGGAAGGGAACAAGAAAAAAAAAAGCAAGGATGATCTGAGGTTCATTTGAATGAATCAGGCAACGTGGTGTTTCTCGTTTGTCTCGCAAGCGAAGCGCACGGGCGCCGGTGTTTCGAAACGAGAAGAACACCAACAACCCTTTCCCCAGACCAAGTCCAAGATAGCACGCATCAACAGCTGACCCTGCCCATTTCGTCGTTCCTTTGGTCGAATCGTCGCCCACCGCCTACTGGGCCGACCAGCAAACGCTCCCGTGGAAGCAGATCCTCGAGCATCGCCTGATACGGCGGGCCTTAATGTTTTGGGCTGATTGAAAGCCCTGAGGCTGCCTGACCCCTGTTGCAAAACACCACCTGCAGCGCTGTCGGAGCTTTAGCCCGCCGGGATGTGCAAAGGCCGAGGAGCGACAGCGTTTATGTAGCAAGCCCCCGGCCATGGGCATGTCTCGTCCCGCTGCGGGAGCCATCCCAATCTGGCACCGGGCGATGGTCTCCTTGTCGTCCGCCCGAATCTGCGACATAGCGTGCTTAATTGACTCGGGAGTCGGTGGCTAATGGTTCTGGCTATGTACTACCTGCATGTCCCCTCTTGCTTTCCCGTCCCAGCCCTGTCCGGCAGATCAGCCTGCCCTTTTCGCCTCTTGTCCCGCTGCTCTGGACTTTCGTGGATCTCCCTCCGCACTCGACACCTCATGACGACGCTTTTGCTTCTCTCTTTTCACTTTTAGTCCTTCTGCTCTGCTCTTTCCGCGGTCAAGCTGTGCTTGGCCTACTGTACACGATCCCAATGCCAGCCATTCCTCCCCCCGGGCCCGTCCTCCACGCGAGGGCGGTCAAGGGCTTCGACTTCAGCTCCCTGTCTCCAGAGTACTTGCACTACAGCCGTGCTCACGAGATCCTGTCCATCACTGGAGCCTTCACGGCCATCGCCGTCATAATCGTGCTTCTGCGCACCTACGTGCGGGCCGTCATGCTCCGCTTCTTCGGTCCCGACGACTACCTGATGGTCATCAGCACCGTAAGGACCTTCAACCGCCACTTGGTACCCACGCTAACACTCGGTGCAAGGCAATCAGCGTCTTGGTCTTTGTTTTCTTCGTCAAGGAAACCGAGAACGGCCTCGGAAAACATGCATTGGCCATGATGGCTGACATGGAAGCCTACTCAAACTTTCTAAGATGGCTGTTTATACATTCCATCTTCATCATGGTTGCAATTAGTCTTGTCAAAATATCGCTTGCAATGTTCCTCCTCCGGCTGGCCCAGCGGAAAACGCACATTCGCGTCATCTGGGGCATGATCGGTGAGTAAAAGTTGCATCCGGATGGTGCACCGCTGATAGCTGACCACAATGCAGTCTTCCTCATCGCTTTTACAATCTCTTGCGCCGGGACTCTCATATTCCAGTGCACGCCGGTCCAAGGCGCATGGGACCGTTCCATCGGAGCAAAGTGTTTCGACTTTATGACCTTCCGCAACATTGGCCTCTTCAACAGTTGTAAGTACATGTCAGTTCCCGGTACCTGCCGTTCAACCCTGACACATTCAAGGCGTGAACATCGTTACCGACGTCGTCTTCGCTTCGTTGCCCATTCCGTTCATCTGGCAACTCCAAGTCAACACGCGGACCAAGCTATCGCTCGTCGGCATTTTGAGCCTGGGCTATTTCGCGTGCGCGGCGGCCATTGTCAAAGCTGTGATGCAGTTCACCGTGATCAACGAGCCGGATTGGACAGTGTAAGTTCAAAGACCCCGCAGGCCGTCCCCACCAGTTCGGGCACCCCTGTCAGCGCAGCGGCAGAGCAACAAAGCTAACCGACCGACCCGCATGCAGCCATGACTCGTTCAACGTATGGAACAGCATCGAGCTCAACGTGGGCATCATGGCAGCGTCGCTGCCCGCGCTCAAGCCGCTGTTCAGCTGGTTCTTCGACGCCGCCCGGGCCATGACCACCAGCAACGGGCAGCCCGGCACGACCAAGCACACCAACGGTCGGCACATGCTGCCGTCGACGTACGCCTACCAGCGCGGCACCAACAACCTCGGCTACCTCAAGCAGGACGACACCAACGTCGCCCTCACCAGCCTGTCCAGCACCCACATGGAAACCCAGACCGACTACGTCGCCGAAGTCTCGGGCCCTGCCAAGGAGCACCACGGCGGCTTGCTCAGCCATCATCACCACCGCGGCGGCGGCAGCGCCGGCAAGGAGACCGTGAGTGTGGGCGGCAGCAGCACGGGCAAAGAGTGGGACATGGATGCGCGGAAGACGAGCGCCGAGGGCATTTTGCCTGAGGACGGGTGTGTGGGCATCGTGCGGACGACCGAAGTCAGAGTCGAAGAAAGATAATGTAAAGAAAGAAAAAAGAAAACGAAAAAAGGAAAAAATGGCCGGGCGGTTGGTTTGTTCTTTAGCTATATACCATAGTGGGTTTGGAGTTCTTTTTTCTCTTTTGAGGCCCGAAAATCGCCAATTTTTTTTTTTTTTTTACCGCAGCTGGCCGCCGGCTTCACGACTGCAAACAAGAGCTTTGGTATTTGTGGTGGTGGTGGTGGTGGTGTGGTGCTGCGTTCTTGGGGCGCTCTGATCTTGATCCGTACAGATGGAAAGCGCAGTGCGTGGACCTATCCGCGAGGAAGGCGCAAGTCGCCTGTCTGACGACTCTACATACCATTCCATCATCCATCCATCCATACACCCGTCCATCACACGCGAAATATCCAACATAGCCAGCCAGCAGCCTCGGCGCCATTCTTTCACTTTACCAAGAAACGAACCGGTATCGACTATCA
Source organism: Aplosporella prunicola CBS 121167 (assembly GCF_010093885.1). Lineage (NCBI taxonomy): Eukaryota > Fungi > Ascomycota > Dothideomycetes > Botryosphaeriales > Aplosporellaceae > Aplosporella > Aplosporella prunicola. The sequence continues at coordinate 447,253 of NW_022983552.1, forward strand.
TTCATTTTACATCATATATACAATGTCAGCTCCACAGCCCAGCAATAAACGCAAACGTACCGTCTCCGACACGGTACCGCATGCGCGACAGACGACGCCGAGCCCGCCTTTGCCCTCGGTTCTTCGCACATTTCGCGAACATCTCGAGTTCGTTCGGTGTACTGCTACATCCTTAGCGGCAGGGCAGCAGATGGCACAACCTGCTGTAACGGCCGTCAATGGACTTCAGAACCCGGCGATACCGCCTACAAGGCCGCTAAACGGGGCTCAGGGCTCTGCCCTCCCTGCGGCACCACTGCAGCAGGCAACACATCGAAATGCTACACCAGGCAGTCTCAACGGTCTTCAGGGCCTAACACCACAGGAAATACTTCGATCATATTCGAACTTCGCTGGCCCCCTCCTCCGTATACACAGCTACAGCCACCATTGCGTCCTACCCCTATTCCCATCAATGGGGTCTTGAGCGGACATGGGCCCCAATGTCAATGTTTTGCGCCGGCGAACGTACCGGGCCCGGAGGCGCCTGAGAGTTTGGAGGACGGTGGGTCTGATAGTGGCGATGAGGAGGATGAGGAGGATGACGGCGATGAGGATGACCCTACCCAAGACATCCAAAAGACTCTCGCGGCCATTGTCCGCACCCTCGACGCCCATGGCACCAAGCTGGACGCGATCCAACAGCCGCACCCCCCCAACGGAGCCCCCAACACCACCCCCTGTGCTAGTCTTCATAGAAGTCTCGTTTTTATGACAGAAATCCTCTTTAACAACACCAAACGCTGCCAAAGGATCGAACAAATAATAAATAGACAAGCCATCCACCAAAACCGCATCCAGGAACTCCAAGGCGAGCTCCACATGGAGCGGATCTCGAAGAAAAGAGTGGAAGATGGGTACGCGTACCAACGTGAGGTGATAGATAACTTAAAAACCAAGCTTGCGAAGTTGGATCTCGGGGCGGACTCGCAGTCACAGGGGTGAGGCCAGGGGAGGACGGGGAGGAAGAGGCATGGTATTTTGACGAAAACGGACTGCGTCGCATTGGTGAGCGGCGTGGTGGTGCCGTGCTGCGAGGCAGAAGGGCTGCAGAACAGCAGCAGCTGTGGGCTGTGGGCGATGTTCGCGATCCATGACGACATAGATACGCAGGCAATAGAAGTCCGTTATCACCAGGAAATCCCGGTTCCGGGCAGGGTCTTGCCTTGGCTATATCCGGATTTAGACATGCAATAGTACCGTGGCGCTGCTATAAGTGACAGGCGCCGTCCACGTGTGAAGCGAGACGTTAAACGGCAAACGGCAATCGCTACTCGTCGCCGGGTCGCATCCTGGGATTCTTCACGCACGCGGGGCTGCCGCTGCCCCCCCGCCCCACGTGTTGACGCGCGCGCGTGCAGCTCGTGCTCGCTTTCGCCTGCCTGTCTGGTGGCCTGTCTGCCGAGCTGCAGGCTGCACTGCGCTACCATAACAACACCACCACCAGCGTAACACCAACATCGACAACGTTAACACAAGCGAATACGCCGTCTGCCTATCTGTCACCACTGCTACCGATACACACACGCTCGCGCGCATACGCCACGCCGCTTCCCACCCTGTATGCCGTCCCCGCTATGGCACGACGACCACCACCGACACGTCCAACGCACGCGCAACTGAGCCCGCCTCACCCCAACAACCAAAACAACAACCACCACAACACCACCACCACCTTCGTCCCACGCAGCACACCCCACGCACCACCCCCAACATGCCCTCGACAACGCACGCCCCCCTCACGCTCAAGCAAGCAAAATCCCTCCACCGCGCCGGCCCCGCAGGCCCGAGCTCTCAAGACCTCCGCCGCCTCGCGCGCCAAGCCGAGCTCGACCGCCGCGCGGCCGCGATCAAGGAACGCGAGTTAAAGAGGAAGGACGCAAAGAAGAAGAGACTTAAGCGCGAGGAACGCGAGCGCGACGCTAGGAAAGGCATTGGTGTTGGTTTTGCGACGCAGAGGTGCGGTTGGAATGTCGAGATGAGGGGGATGAAGGGGTTTTTGGAGGGGTGGGTGGGCGTTGGGCGGGGGAAGGAGGGGGGTGAAGGGAAGAATAGTGTGGGGGAGGGGAAAGAGGAGAGCTGGTGGCGCTCGAGCAGTCCGTTGAGGGCGGAGGGGCAGGACGAGGACGAGGTCGTGGCTGTTGATGCGCGAGAGCCGGTCGTGACTGAGGTCGGGCTGGGAGGCATTGGCGCGGCAGCACCGTCTCCGAACGACGCGGACACGTGCAGAGCACCCCGCCAGACGAAGCCGCTGCCTACTTCGACGCCGGCTACGCTATTGAAAAAGTCGAAAGAGGAAAAAGAGCAGGAGCAAACCGGCCTGAACCTTAACCTCGACCACGACACCAGCAACGACAAAGCCATCACCAACAACTACATCAACATCAACGCCGACACCGACAACGATCTCCCAACCGCCCCTCCCCCTCTTTCTCATCAAAATGGCACCTCGACGCACACACCACCGCCGCCATCATCAGCCCTGCATGACACACGCGCCCTCGTCACCCTCACGCAATCCTCTGACCCCTTCAGCAGCGACACGCTCGACGACGCGACGCTGCTCCAAGCGCTCGAGGACGGGCTCTCCCGATCACGGTCACGGCCACGGTCACAGACGTGCAACCCGGCCGCACGCCCCGACGCGAGCAAGCCTTACCACGATGTGCATCAATCTCCGGCCCCCTGCGTCCAGAGCCATAGCGGTAACGGGAATGATAGCGCAAGGGGAAATAAGCGTTGCCAATCCGGAAGTGGAAACGGAAGTGGTAGTCATGAGAGCGCTCACAAGTGGCCTCAGCGCACGTCGGCTGTCTGCGATCGACAGGGCGCCCGCACGTCCACCACGTGGCCGTGCACGCCCCCGCCTCCTCTCCCTGTGCCATTGCCGTCTTCTCCCGCATTGGCATCGGCGGCGGCGTCGTCGTCATCTTCGGCGCGCAAGCGACGTCGCATTGAGCGCGAGCATTGCGAGCATTGCGGGCATTGCGGCCCTTGCGGCCACAGCGGCCAAAGGTTACCGTTTACCGAGGCTCTGGCTGAGGCTGCCGAGGGGGATCGTCCTCGGTTGGAAAGAGCTAAATGGCGAGGGCTTGCCGAAGGGGCGGATCGCCGCGTTGGTGCTGCTGCTGTTGCTGCTGATAGCGGGAATAAGAGTGGTGGCTTCGGTAATGGCAGTGGCAGTGGCGGCGAAGGGGGTGGTAGTACTGTTGGTGGTGGTGTAGGTGGAGGGGTCGGTGATTTTTGTGGTGTTGACGAAAAAGAAGATGATGATGAGGACGAAGACGACTGGGCCGCCCTCCTCGACAGCAATTCGCAGATTGAGCGCGAGCTTGCTGCTGCTGCTTCGCCTCTACCTCCTCGTCCTTCTCCATTGGCAACACCACAACAGCCACCTGCACCCGCACCTGTACCTGTGCCTGCGCCTGCGCCTGTGTCTGCATCTACGTCCGCACCACTGCAGCCGCTGTCGCCCCTGCTGATGCTCTCGACCCAGGACCTCGCGTTCTCGACTCAAGAGGCTGCGGAGCTGGAGGCGCCGGGTGTGGGTGTGGATGGGAATAGGGATAGGCGTATTGCACCATCGCCGCCTTCTCGGCCTCTTCCGCTTCCGCCGCGTCATGGTCATGGTCATGGTCATGGTCATGGTTATGGCAGACAGCAAAAGGCGGAGGCGTTGCCGGCAGCTTGTGCGCTAGCATCTGCTAAGGCGGGGACGAGGGACGGACGGACTGCGACGATGAAGACTGCGAAGACGGCGGCAGCGAAGGAGGGGGGTGGCGGCTGTGGAGGCGGGAATGGATATGGATATGGAAGCGGAGGCGGGGGTGGGGGTTGGAGTGGGAGTGAATCGTCGCAGTCGCTGTCGCAGCGGAAAAGGAAGAGAGGGTCTGTGATTGCGTTTGCGCCGCTGCCGCTTGTGCGTGTGGGCGGGGGTGGGAATTGGAACGGGAACAAGAACGGCGCAGGACCGCTACTGGGTTCTCGTCGACCGCCGCCGCCAATGTCGAAGCCAAACCCAAAGCTAGCGCCAACACCGAAACCGAAGCCAATGCCTCCTCGTTCGCCGCTGCTGGAGAAGAGCGGGAATGCGCAAGGGTGTACGTCTGTGTCTATGTCTAGACCTGGGAGTACAGGACTCCACTCTAAGCCTACGCTTAGACTTGGGCCAGGTACGGGGTCTAGGGTTAGGCAGTACAACAAGCCTGTCTCCAACGGCAGCAGCAGCAGCAGCAACAGTCCGCTGACGAGAACGCACGTGTACACGCAGGCGAGCGTGAGAAGGCTGGGTGCGGGTACGGGTATAGGACAGTTGCCGCTGGTGCGTGGGGGGGCTGAGCACTTGCTGCAGCAGGGTCAGCAGCAGAAACAGCAGAGTCAGCAGCAGCAGCAGCAGCCACGTGTACACGCAGGCGAGCGTGAGAAGGCTGGGTGCGGGTACGGGTATAGGACAGTTGCCGCTGGTGCGTGGGGGGGCTGAGCACTTGCTGCAGCAGGGTCAGCAGCAGAAACAGCAGAGTCAGCAGCAGCAGCAGCAGCAGCAGCAGCAGTATCAACGACCGCAGATGCAGAAACACAAGCCGCCGCCGTTGAAGGAGCTGGGCCTCTCGACGCAGTTGCTGTGCGAGGCTGTGGATGGGGGGGTGGTGCTGTCGCCTTGATTTTCTTTGGGGGTTGGAAGAGTATGTGTGATGATTGCTATGTTGATGAGGGTGCGGGGACGCGATTGGGTTTGGGTATGATTGGGTTGGTGGGTTAAGCTTTTGGATTGTGGGATCCGGTGCCCCTTTTTTTTTTTTTTTTTTTTTTTTTTTTTAGGTTTGCATAGCGTGGGATTGGTTTGGGATTGGTTTGGTTTGGTTTGGTGGGTTTTGGAGTTGGGGTTGGGTTGGGTATAGAGTTGACGATTAGAGAGGGACGGTGGAGAAGAGAGAGAGAGAGAGAAAGAAAGAGAGAACATACATATATACATTACGCTTAATCGATACCGACGAAATAGACTGCCGGCAGCGCGCGCGAACCGAAAACGGTGGCTTCGCTGCATAGGTAGGTACATAATTGTAGGTACGTCATGGAACCAGCAAACGACAGCCTACTTTACACAACGTTAACTAAACCCCGCGCCCCAACACAACACCACCAAATCCAAAACCCTATCCTTCATCTCCACCCATCGACCTTACCGCATCCAGCTCCCCGCATGACCATCGCACGTCGTGCGTCTGTCCTCCGCCTCGTTCGCAGGCGCGCTGCGAACGCCGAACGGCTGCTGCTGCACGGCGTTCGATGGTATGCGGGGTGCTGGTTTGGGGATGGTGTGGTGGGGTGGGGAGGAGGGTTACACAAGGGAGGGGGTGGGGTAGGGTGCGTATAAATACCGTCTATACAGCACGAATACGCAGCTTTCGCGTGTATAGCGTCTTTAAGGACGATATCGCGTCTGCCGTCCTGGCCGCGCCCGCAAATAGGTGCTGCCGCTGTCTTAGTCACTGGCTACGGTGGGCTGGGTTTCGGATAACCGCCGCGGGAGAGTGAGTGTGGTGGTGATGGCTCCGTTGCCGCCTGCTGACAACGACGGCGGTTACCATGCACGATCAGTGACGCACTGAACCAAATGCTGTTTATTTAGCACGGCACCATCATCCTCAGCCTTCTAAAACATTACGAAACTGGACGGCCTTGCGCTTTCGGCTTCCTGCATAGTTCGTATCCGCAGTCCTTGAACCGGGGCCATAGGATTGGTGTCGGAGTCGCTCGAGAGCCGACTTTCTTCGGAACCGTCATGTTGGATCCTGTGGCTAGCTTTGGGCTGCGTCTGTGGTTGGTGGTGGTTTCGTGCAAGGTATGGATTTTGGGCTGGTGTTGTCTGGGTTTCCTTTCCTGGGTGTGTTGTTATGTGAGTAGCTTTTCGGTGCTCGATGCAGGGAAAGCTCGTTTCTGGTTAAGTATGTTAGGCTTTTCTTCCGTCTCGCTCTTCCAATTCCGTCTATATACTTTCTGCCTGCTACACTACATGCTCGAAGTTGGAACCAACTCATTACTGCAGTAAGCATTATCACGGTCCTCTCTCCCTATTATAGCATCTACGTTATTATACTGTTCGAGACAAGTAGTACCAAGTTATCAGTACATAGTAGTTGGAGAAGAGTGCAAACAGATGTGAGTTTAGAGCGATATCGTATAGTAAAGCACATTAATTTTTCAGTAAAGAATAGGACGGCGTAGCAGCAAGTATTACGCACTGCGTAACAAATTCTCTATAAATAGTAGAGCGCCAACGTCGGCATTGCTGGCCGTTTTGTACACGCATCTCGTATAATTCAGATCCTCTTTAAGTCTTCATATCGCATAATCAACAAGCGCAGTTGTGGCGGAGATAACATCCACTGTCCTCAACGTCTAGCGGCTACGTCGCTAGCTCCTCTTAGCTACCAACACCGAGTAAATAAGTAGCAGGTAGTGCTTAGGACACCAACCACCGCGAACATTATGCCAACCGCATATACCAGAAGCAGGAAGTCATCAAAGGATAAAGAAGCAGATAAATTACGATCGTTACGCGCGTCTTAACACTAACCTTACTCAGGCAACACACACACACACACACACACACACACACACAACCCACCCCCCCATCCACGAAACCGCTGTACAGCACCCGCGCGCAAAGATCCTAACTATCAGTATTACCAAACCATACCAGTTACCATCACCGCAGGACAACGAAGCACCTTCCCAACAAGATACATTACTAGGAGTTCCGTCAAACTTCTCGACAAAGTCTCCAGCCTTTCTCGTTAAATACTAGACCGACCACCTAAGCGTAAGATCCAGTAGCTATCCCGAGTCCAGAGCGGTCTCTTCCAGCGCGCTTTGCTTCCGCATAAAAAAGCGGTCGGTAGGTGATTGAGCGCTATGTTCAGTACATCGGAGGTTTTTGAATGCGATTTAGAGTGTCTTCTGGCATGGAAACTATGAAAATTGCGTTTGTTATCTCCCTCCCTCCCTCCCTCCCCCCTTCGCTCTACTACTAATAGAACCCCCCTTTCGCCCTAATAGCTATGACCTACACATCCACCCCCATCAGCAAGAAACCTCATCCATCTACACCACTACCACCCCCAACACCAGAAACCACACAAACGCAAAACCAACCAATCCAAAGACGAAGTCTTAACCACATCTACTAATAAATCCGGGGTAGGCAGGGTATCTCGGAGCCGCGCGCGCAGCAAGAAGAACAATATACAGGCAAACAACTGTATACGCATGCACATGCATACAATGCAGTGAAGTGTAATGCAGTGAAGAGTGAAGTGTAAAGCAATGTAATGATATAAAGGCAGACATCATGGCGCGGGTATGGCATGACATGACGTGGTGGGAATAAACGCGTCTCTTCGTCTCTCTCTCCTCTCCTTCCTCCTTCCCCATCCTCCGTTCGCAATTCTCTTCCACCATCTCTCGCGCTTTCGCGCCATAAACATTACACCCATACACACTCTCTAGTGTGGGTCCAGATTACTTCCCCTTCCCCGCATCTTACTTATTCATTAACCATCCCCTCCCTCTCCCCCACAGTCTCATAACTGACCCCCAGTGCTATTGCAAAACGCAGCACTATCACACCTCCTCCAGCGTCCGGGATTCCCTAATCTCCGGCAGCGCGGCCAACGGGCCCCGCACCACCTGCGCCTGCTGCGGCTGCACCGGCCGCTGCAGCGGCTGGATAAGGCCTTGCGTGCCATGCGCGCCCTGCCCACCTTGCCCACCTTGCCCACCTTGCCCACCCTGCGGCGCACCACCACCGCCATAAAACCTTCCCTTCGGCGCATACGTCCTCTGCGGCTGGACGACGTTGCCGTGCTGCCCCTGCGCCGCCGCGCCCCCAGCCGGCAACAAGCGCCCGGAATCGACCATTTCCTGGACGATAGCCTCAGCGAGGACCCTCGCCTTCCCACCCGCCTTGCGCCTGTTCCTGCGGCTCGTGTCCACGCACGCCCACACAAACAGCACGAAGTGCAGCAGCAGGCAGGCCCACGCCGCGCCGGCACCAACCCACTCCACGCGGCCACGGTGCTTCAGCGCGGCCAGGACAGCGCGCTCCTGCGCGCACGACGCCCAGCCGCTGCACGCTGCGCCGGCGGCCTGGTAGACGTACGTGCCGGTGCTGGGGTCGTAGATGTACGCGCCGCGCGTGTAGTAGCTGTAGTAGGAGCCGGAGCTGGTGTAGCCGTAGTGGTACCCGCTGGAGCTGGAGCTGCTGCTGGATGACGGGTTGTAGTAGTACGGGTCGGCGTCGTCGGCGTAGTACAGCGTGAGGTCGAGCGCGGTGCTGGTGACGAAGAGCCCCGTTACGATGAGCGCGAGCCAGAGGAGTAGGTCTAGCGCTACGCAGAAGCCCGGGTGGATGGGCCGCCGCCGCAGGAAGAGGATGCTGATTACGAGGATGTTGAAGACGAGGGAGACGGCGAGCTGCGTTGAGACGTTAACTTAGTGTGCTTGCTGGGTAATATTGGCTAAAGCTGGGTGTGGTAGTGTTGGTACACTTACAGGAACAATGCAGATAGCGACGCCAGACCCATCGATCCACGCCCCGCTGGGGTATTTCTTCTCGTTGGACGCGGCCCAGCCCAGCGTGCCGATGCCGATGACGGCGATGATGCACGTCAGCGCGCGCAGCCCCGTCTTCCATGCCCAGAGATGCTCCTGGAAGTCGAAGCGGCGCGTCGCTACCGCGTCCTCGGCTGCTACGTCTTCAGCGGGAGCAGCCAGAGGCTCCCTAGGTTCGGAAGTGATCGTGTCGTCGGCCATGGCGAGTGCTTGATTAATACTGATTAAGAGAGACCGTCCGGGGTATTATATCGGCGAGCGCAGTAGGTACTGAGGCGCAGGTAAGTAGGCAGGCGTAGTATCCAGACGCGACCCTGAAGCAAAAAGAAAGCGAACGGACGAGCCCCAGCTCAGCTCAGAGCTCAGCGTGAGTATAGGTCTCGATAAAGTCAACAACAAATGCAGAGACCGAAAAACGCAAACCCCGTCCAAACAGCAGCCCACGCTCCCCAAATACCAGCCAGCGTCCACAATCAGCCGACCCAATCCATCGCTTTCGCATCGCCCGCATCCTTCACTCCCTCAAATGAGCGCCACCCGCTCTAGTAACCCATAAGGAAAGACATGCTCCGCGGGCGCGGCGCGCCGTACGGCCGCTGCGCGCGAGCGCGTTCCGTTTCGGGGCGTTGTTGCCTGCGGCCGAGGCCGGGCGGCGTGCCGGCGCGTGCTAGGCCAGCTGCCTGCGCGATCCGCTACCGGAGGTCCTGCGTAGTTCTGGACGTACTATAGCTGGGCGAGCCGAAGCAAGCAGAGCAGAGCGTGCATGTTGCCAGTGCTATGTACTTTAGCTGAGCTGCGCGAGCGAGCGAGCAAGCCAAGACAGGGCGAGCAGAGTTGGAGAGAAAGAATAAGCAGAAGGCATCAGACGAGGTAAGGTGCACACAGCCAAAGTGGGCAAGGCGGGCGCCGTGTCATGATCCCTGTGGAAATTGGCACGGCAGGCCCGGCGCCGAAAAAGCTTGGCGAGAAGCATAACCTATAACGCGGAAGCGTTCCGGGGCCTCATCAGTGGCGCTGGCCAATCAGGGCCGGTCATGGCTTCACGCGGGCTTTGATTGCGTTTTTCTTGGTTTTTTTTTTTTTTTTTTTTTTTTGCGCGGCTGCTGTCGTGTGTCGTGCGTCGTGAGGTGTGTGGTGTGGTGGTTTGGCTTTTGGGCGGATTTCGGATGCGATGGTTCCTGTAATTGCACGGATTTACATAATATGATAGAATGATATAGCCAAATGTCAGTCCGACTATTATCATATACCGCTTCCTACCCAGCTCATCAAGCCAACTTCACCATCCAAAAGTATCAAATACCACCGAGGCTACCATCTTCCCTACAGGAGCTTCCGATGTCACGACGTGTTTGGAAGCGACGTCTCTTCCCATAAATGGCAGCTCCAGTAGATCACAACACAACCCACTTGTAACTACACGCAGCACACAACAGCGCAGTCCCAGCGAACAGCATGCGCGGAGTAGGTGTTTGATTTTTCATTCATTCGGCGTGACGATATGAGAAAATATCTAGACGAAGAAAAAGAAGAAGAAGAAGAAGAAATATTTGAGTCCGTAAATGTGTACAGCGCCTAAGCAGCAAACCCCCACCACCCTCACAGAGAGCCTAGAGACGAGAAGAGAGAGGTTGTGCAAGCATAGACAGAGCAGAAGAGAAGGCGAAAGGGAAACAGAGAGAGAGAGGTGGTATATGCGCACGCGTCTGCAAATGACCAACAGCCAACAACCAAACAGACAACCAACCGACCATCATCACCACTACCACCACAACCACACACAGCTCACACCATCAATACCACGGCTCAAACCCCTTCGACGGCACAAACGTATGCTGGATCCCCACCCCACCACCACCACCACCACCACCAAGCGCCCCACCCACCGCCTGCCCCGCAGCGCCAGCATTATCCATCGAGAACTGCGCGACCAGATCGTCCCAGTTCGCCCAATCCACAGCCGGGGGCGCGCCACCCTGCGCCGTCGGCGACGTCGTCGACCCCGTCCCTATCCCCGCCGCCCTGGCAACGTTAATGCCGGAACTTCCGGACGAGTTGCCTGCATTGCCGCTGCCGCTGCCGCCACCGCCGCCGCCGCCGCCGCCGCTACCGACGCTGTTGCTACCTACCGTGCCTGGCCCTGCGGAGCTGTTGGGCGAGGACATGTCGTGCGAGTCTTTGAGCAGCCAGTCCAGCGACGTCATGTCGAACATTGGCTGCTGCTGCTGCTGCTGCTGCTGTTGCTGCTGTTGTTGTTGCTGTTGTTGCGGCGAAGGCTGCGTGACAAGATGTAGGTTCGGGTGTTGTTGTTGTTGTTGTTGTTGTTGTTGTTGTTGTTGCTGCTGCGGCTGCGGGTAAGCCGGGTCCAAGAGCCCGTGTGTAAAGTCCGGCATCGAAGTGACGCAGGCCCCATTGAGCCCAGCAGCCGACGACGACGACATTGCCGTTGACCCGCCCATCATGTCCGGGCACGCCATGCCGGCCGTCTGCGTCTGCGGGAACAGGTCCATCCCCAGCGGCGCCTGGCTCGTCAATGCCTGCAGCTGGGCCTGGGCCTGCGCTTCGGCTATCTCGGCTCTTTCCCTCTCGATTTCTTTCTCCCTCGCTGCTTTCGCCGTCGCGACTAGCTTCCTCAATGGCCGCCAGAGGTTCCCCTTCTTCTGGTCGGAGTTGGCGTCCGCCCATCTCCTTGATGCCATAATCTCCACGGCTCGCCATGCCCGCTCGACGAGTGGGCCCTTTGTCCTCACACAGAGCTCGGTTAGTAGATATGCTATGGCGTGCCACTGGTTATACGTCCGGAACAGCCAGCCCCATTTCTCGGTCCGTCGTTCGTCCTCCAGAAGAAGTGAGTATTCCACGTTTTCCAAAGAAGTCAGGAAAAGCCTGTCCTTTGTTTCTTGGGGAAGACTGGTACCGCCATCAAGGCGCTGGTATGGATGGTAGATCATGAGCCACATCTTGGACATGATGAGCCGTGAGACGGTGGCAATGACCCAATATAGCGGGACGCTCATGTCGGAATGCTGAAGGTAGCGCTCTTCGATCTTTGCATTCATTTCCTTGATCCACTTCTCTTTTTGCTCCAGACTGACCGAGGAGAAGTACCGGCTGCAGCTGTTGGGCGCTGGTGGCACGTACTGGATGCGACGGAAAACGTTGGAGACTTCGAAGCGGATCAGACCGAATGTCATTTCCGTGCAGCCAAGCCGTTCCTTCGGGGCCTCAGTCATGTCAGGGTGCAGGTCTTCATCGTTGACGTTTAACGGCATTTGCGTGTCAAAAGAGGCTTCCGTGATTGTAGGGTCACAACCGTTGCTGAAATATGTTGTCAGATTCAACTTGCTTTGATCCTGGGGTAATTTGGCAAGGCAAGGCATCCCAAGCATATTAAGCTCGGCCTGCCAATTCCCTGCCAAGGGAGCAACTTTTCAGAATCCTGTGCAAGCGCATGAGAATTAGGATTTACCGTTGACTTCGTAGAGACATTCGACCTATCCCTTGTAGGTTCGGCAAAACAAATCTCAAGCACTGCACAAGGTACTAGAAAATGGAGGCCTTGGGAATATGAAATAGATTGTGAACAACATAGAAAACCAAACAAAGCACTTACTCTTCACTAGAACGAGTGTCAAGGATGGTCACTTGCCACCAAAGCCGACGCCTCATCTCTATGGCAAACGGAGAGAGGCCGAAGTGGCTTCCGTCTCGATGTAGGCCTAGCGTTTGCGACATTCGTACAATCAATCCGGTCAGGGTCCAGATTATTCTTGCATCCTCGTTCCGTCGGAGGCTGATAAGGAAAATGACGAAAGCTTGAAGCACGATCCATTCATCCGATTGCAAAAAGTTGGCGCGCGCAAGGCCCTGTTCAAGACCGAACCGATACTTGGCAAGCAACGCTTGCTTGTCATCCCCGAACCGGTTCTCGCATTCGGGGGTTGATATGCTCGTGATCACTGCGTAGTAAATTGCAAAGAGAAGAGGCTCCATTCCTTTCGGTATGTGCTCCCGGTTCTCCATGGCTTTAAGAATCTTCGGTTCTGCAGTTGGTATGTGTAAGACTTTCACTAATGGATCCACGTTCTCCTTGTACAGCTCCCATATAGCGCGACAGTGTTCGAGTGGCGGATGTAGTGGTGCCATGTCGACATTAACGGAACTATACCCGAATATGAAGCCTTGATGGTTTGGATTTCTGGAAGTGTAGTCAGATTCAGGGGAAGGATAATCGTCTTCCTCGTCAGATGCTTGAGTGAGCAGTCCCTTAATGTCTTCAACCTGCGCAAGGTCAGCATGCGCCTGTAATACTTTTGCCTGTCCGTAGTCCACCGACCTCGTTGTTCAAGCTTCCCCAGAAGTTGCTATTGACGTATCGGCTCCGCCCTTCATCTGTGTTGACCACCAGTCTACCAAATCGCGTCTCGAGGCCCGGCAGCGAATTATCTTCGGGGGGAAGATATCCCTCCCCGCGCGGACATCTCACGTACTCATGATGTACGCTGGTACCGCCACTATTGGAACCCTGCGTCGCTTGATCGCCAGAGTTGCCTGTAGGTGCCTGGCTTTGTCCATCAACCGTGTGACCCTGCCCATCGACCGCGGCCCCGCCCAGTGTTTTGACGACACCCTCCAGCTTCCTCAGGCGCTCCAAGAGCTCTGCGTCGGGGGGCTTCCGGGCCTTGCGCGGGGCGCGACCCGGCGAAGGGAAGACGCATTCGATGCGCGCCTTGGTGCAGTTGGTGCATGGATGTCGCTTGTCGCACTTGACTTTGCGCTTCCGGCATGTCACGCAGCTCCGAGGGTTGAAGGGACTGCTGATGCTGCCTTTGTGCGTTTGCGTTTGCGGGGAAGTCGGTGCGGAGGGCCTCGTAGGGGCGTCGGTCGCGCCGTTCGGGTTCGGGGGGAAAGCCTGATCCGCAGAAGTATCCATAATTCCAACGGCACAACAACACGGCAAAGGGCGAAGGGGACGTGTGGACGAGACGGTTCCGACGCCGGCAAAGTCGTAGGGCGCAGCCGGGGAAAAAGAGAAGAGACGGAGATTGTAAGCGGAGTTTAGCCTTTATTCTAGGTCGCAGTCGGCTTTTAAAGATGATAAACCGGGCAAGTATGGCGACCGGGGGTTCAAGGGGGCATGTTCTGTAAAGAGTGCGCGGAGTGTAGGCAATAACGCCGAGGAGTCAGAAGTCAGATTGCGCTGCGCAGACAAGTCAGAGCAGCTGAACGGCATCAAAACGAGGCACGGGCAGGGTCGGCGGTGAAGGCTCCGATGCTTTGATTATTCATAAGCGGGGAAGCGTTCCCTAGTGCATCGCTGCGGCCAATCACCCTCGCAAGCTTGCTGATCAACCCCGAGCTGCTCGGCCCCGAGCTGCTCGGTGGCCGGAGGAGACGGGCGATCTACCTCGAGATCTGGAGGTACCGAGATACCGATATCCTGCAAGGATTCATCGCTGTTACATTTGATGCCCGTGACCAGCTACAGCTTATTTCTTCTTCGACTTGCCGCAGACTCAATTATTCTGATGACGAGATACTGAAGCTCCAATAAACCACTGTGACCCAAGTCAAACAAAGCATAGCATGCCCCGCTATCGCAAAAGCTTTCCTTGTTAGGATCGGCATCCACATGTCAATCTCAACGAACCCCACACGGCCCAAGGAAAGGGGCTCAAGCATACTGGCTAAGAAAGCACCTCAAAAGCTATTTTGTCCGGCGCTCATGGAAAACGCTTCATACCATCTGCCTCGGTTGCGTGGGCTGCGCTCCATACCCCATGTCTGCCAGTGCAATGTCAGAGCGACTGGAATTTGCGCTGGGGTTGTAGTGTCCAGAAATAGAATCTGGGGCCAATCCAGGATTTTGGGCATGCGCGCTGTACGGTGGTGGGGGCGGTGGGGGCGGTGCAGGCTGTGCGCCAGCATGGATCCCCATGCCACTCATGGCCTTTTTCTTGTCCTTCCTCGTCTTGGACCACAGCGCATAGGTAACGAGTATCATGACAAGCAGCGCGATTATCAGGTAAAATATGTTGTGGCGGTGGGCATCCGCAAATCGGAAACCCAATGCGCCGTTGATAATGCCTGCGCTGAGAACAAGCGGTCCAAGGTTGCGGTGGATCTTACCCGAAAGCGTAGGCAAACGGGTCTGAAGGTAGAGGCGGTGGTGGAAATACCCCAGGCACAACTGGATCACAAGAAGGGCGACGACGATCAAACCCAGTATCTGGTGAGCCGAATTGACATGCTTGGACTGATACGACGCAATCAGTTTGCGATCCAAAAGGGGGAGAGGTTTGCTGCCAACTGCAGCAATGAGCTTACCTTGTTGTACGTTTGCCCAATCCAAAGTCCTAAGGCCATGCCGATGATGACGAGTCCAGAGCCCACAACTTGTGTACCAAAATGCAGTTTGACGCGCTCCATTACCCGCAGGCACAGCACTCCAATGGGGAAGACGAAGAGGAATGACACGCACATCAGGAGACCATGAGCTGGTGTTCCGTAGGTTTTCCCATCGTCGCGGAAGCCTTTCTTATTTGAGCCTTTTAGTGAGCCATCCCCAAAACTCGTGCCCGCACCCTCTGCGTTCTGTTGTGTTGCCTGAGTCATGTCCATCGTGAAGCTTCCGTGCGCGACATGAAATCGGAGATTCGCTGCTTTGCTGTCGGATTCCACAGTATATTCATCAGGTCCGATGGCGAAAATAAAGGGTGCTTCCTTTGAGTTCAAGTTCAGGTCGGCCATCTTCGCAATGTTCCTACAGTGGGCGTTCACCGAGTACCAGTTGCTAACACGCTCGGACTTGTCCCCGGGAATAATGTTTGGGCTACTTCCGTCCACAAAACAGTCGAAGGAGGATTGATAGGTCGGCTCGGTGTGTCCACTTGCCTTGCGAGGGGAGAAGGTCACGTCTGACCCAGTTAGTGATACACGCAGCAGGTAGAGTAGCAGTGGCTGGGATCCTACTCTTCCCCGAGGAATCATGGTAGATGATGAACATGACAGCGTCTTTCATGTGCTTTCCAATACCGACACCGACCCACTCGTAGGTGGCCGGTGCAAACAAATGCATGTAGAGGTCATTGCTCTCTTTAACAGCTGTCAAGCTGAATGTGAAGTTGCCAGAGTTGGGTTTTGGCTCGTGGACGAAAGTCGAGTAGGCAGGATCGGTTGAGTTGGCTGGCGTGTCATCGCGAATGCCTAGCGACGCGATGGAGGCGACGGCGGGCTGGATCAGCGAAAGGACTGCCAATGATGCGTTGAAAGTCAGTGTGGAGGTCCGGGGCCGCGTGTGGGGTTGAAGTGTCCACTCATGAGTCGCACGTACCCAACGCTAGGCAGCTGATGTGGATCAGCCGAAGCAGGATGGAGGCCATCGTTAAGCGTGATCCAGAGGCTCAGAGGGCGGCTCTGAGGTGAAGTGTTGTCGCGACTGCTTGCGAGAGCTCGCTGGCCCAAGTAAGACAGTGCCCAGGTGGCAGCGCCGCCTGCGGCGCGCTGACAATGCAGCTTTCCAGCTGCGTGGGCGAGCGAGGGCGCATTTAGAAACACCACTATTGGCTCAGTTCACACCCAATCACCAAACAAGCAAAGACGCAACCATCGTGATCAAAGGCCCATCACAAGATCGGGCCGGCCCCGCTACATGCACGTCGGGAGCGTTTTGCGCTAACATCTAGCTCCATCATCTGACCTCATAGGCATCGGTGTCCCGCTTCTCGCCATGGCGCGGAACGTCTCATATGCAATCGATCATTTCGCCGCCATAGGGATGGATCCTACAAGACCTGATGATGAAGTCTTGTTGAGAGTGGAAGGAATGTACCTAAAGGATCCTCCTGATCTCTCTCCTTCCTGCTACATGCTGCCCGAGACAGCGCGCCGGCCAATGCATCAGTTGCTCCTGCCAAAACAAAACATCTCTGGGCATAAAGCCGGCGCCTGGGCCATCCTTAGCGTCAGACATCTTCCCTAAGTACCTTATAAAGTTCGTCTCCAACCCTCATTCCTTCAGCTCATATACAAATGCATGCACGGAGACTTTGAGAGATGGAAGTGACTGCAACACCAGAGCGCTGGCAGTGGCTGGGCGCAATGCTAGGAAACAGCGCGGAATCATCGTCCAAAACCAAAGACTCCCAATCCCACAACTGGCGCCATCTACAGGCAACTGCTTCGCACTCCCGATCGACCTCCAATCTTTCTTGGCGTAACAGACGCAAATCATGGCTATCCAGCCTTGCCTGTCTTTTCATGGTCACGGTCCCGCCTTCTCTCATGATTTTGTCATGGATTGCCCTCGAACACTTTGGCGGATCTCTCTTCGCCGCATTGAGCGCCCTCCACGTCGACGGCCTTCAGCCTTTTCTTGGGAAATATGGCCCCGGAGGAAACAAGAAGGTCACCATTGCTTACGTCGCTTGGGTGCTCTTCCAAGCCTTACTCTACACAATTCTACCTGGAAGGAGCAAGGGTCAGTTGACGCCAGCGGGCAATTTGCTTGAATACCGAACAAATGGCTTTCTGGCATGGTCGATCACGGTATCTCTTTCCGCATTGCTTGTTGGTACCGGAACTATTGACCCGGCCATTATCGCAAAACACTGGGAAGAGCTAGTAGTGACCTACAACGCATGGGGCTATACACTTGCTTCAATAGCTTACCTGAAAGCTCATTTCTCACCTTCTTATGCCGAGGACAGAAATTTTAGCGGTAATTACTTCCTGTGCTTTTATTTTCTCTTTAAAGTCAAAACAAAACCCAAATGGATAAAAGTTACTGAACTGATAATCCAGGATCCGCTTTGTATGACTTTCTGATGGGAATTGAATTCAACCCGCGTTTCGGCAAGAATTGGGACTGGAAGCTTTTCCACAACGGTCGGCCGGGAATCATTGGGTGGACGCTGATGTGAGCCTGTTTTTTGCCCAGAAAATGGCTACTATCAATCGAAGGCTAATCACAAAATGACAGCGACCTCTCTTACACTGCTTTACAGTACCAGAAGCACGGCTTTGTTACAAACTCCATCATCATCGTTGACATCCTACACGGGCTCTACGTTGTGGATTTTTTCGTAAACGAGAGCTGGTAATTCCTTCCGCGCCAGTTTTTGAACCATTGGCATCACACTGACGCGTTCAGGTACTTGCGTACCATCGACATCTGCCACGATCACTTTGGCTTTTACCTGGCCTGGGGTTCTGCCGCGTGGCTTCCAACCATGTACACGCTGCAAGCCCAGTACCTGGCACGCTATCCCGTGCAACCTTCTCCACTAGCAGCTGCCGCAAGCCTATGCGCTGGTGTCGGTGGGTATGCGCTCTTCCGCTCTGTCAACGCGCAGAAAGATCTCGTGAGACGCACAAACGGCGATTGTAAGGTTTGGGGCAAGCAGGCAAAGGTCATGCGCTGTACGTTCAAGACGGCTGATGGACAAGACCGTGAGACGCTGCTCCTCCTATCAGGTAAGTTTTTCTAGGCCCGGATTTTCGCCACTCAATGGCAGGTGATACCGCAAGGCTGCATAGAGCAAGCTGACCACTCAAAGGATGGTGGGGCGTCTCCCGCCACTGCAATTATGTCGGCGACCTGCTGCTCTCGTACGCCATGTGCAGTGTCTGCGGGACACGCAACCTGCTGCCGTGGACCTATGCTCTTTTCATGACGTGCATCCTTGTCCATCGCTGCTTTCGGGACGAGCATCGATGTAAGACAAAGTATGGAGATCAGTGGAAGGAGTATTGCGCCAGAGTGAGGTGGAGACTCATTCCAGGGATTTGGTAGGTAGCATCAAGATGGCCGACGAGGGAGTATCGAGAAAGGATAGAGGGTTCGTTTGCATCGTACAAAAAACATACAGGTAGAGTCTGCATAGCCACCTTAGAAATAAATCCGCATCCGTAGTCATCTGCAGTGGTCCAATGAGGAGTGGGTGTGTTCTCAGGCAAAGCCCGGGGTCTGGAACCCAAGCTACGGCGCAAAAAAGGGGCCCACAGGGCACAAGCCCCTTTTGCCTTCAAGAAGGCCAAAAAAGATGACCGAGAGGTGATTTGAACACCTAACCTTCTGGATATTCCTTTGACTGGAATCAGACGCGCTACCATTGCGCCACCCAGCCATGAATCAGCTGCATTGCTGTTAGTCAATTAAACATCATAGCCTATATATCCAAACATGAACCGAGCAGTATAGTTTAATTCTCCTCTATTGATTGAGAGCCCCTTCACACGGTCTGTATGCGGATGAGACTCATACACAATGACTCCGTGATGGAATGTTAAAAGGTTCCTCTGAGTCAAAATAAAGTCACCCAAATTTTGGAGGGTTGTGGAAATGGACGCGGCAACATGACATTTGCTAAACACGATTTCCAAGGGAGACATGTCCGTCGAACCCGCTCCCAGTAGAGATTGGAACAATTGAGATGATGAGCCGTCGTTGTTTTCGTTGCACTGCATGCCTTGTTAATAAGATCTGCCATGAGGGACGGGTCACGTGTGGCGCTAGCTAGGGCTTAGCGAAAACCATCTTGGCGGAGCGCACGCCAATTTCGCGACGCAGAGCGACGACCAGCAGCGACCAGACCTGACACCACCCAGCCAACTCAACCCCTCGCGACCCTCACCCTCAAATCACAATGGAGAACGAACGTGGCGAGCTCGTGGACCTGTCAGTTTCCCCCCCGGCCGCGGAGCCCCCGCCGCGGCCAGCAGAAACGTCAGTGGGAGGGCATTTT
Organism: Aplosporella prunicola CBS 121167; assembly: GCF_010093885.1. Lineage (NCBI taxonomy): Eukaryota > Fungi > Ascomycota > Dothideomycetes > Botryosphaeriales > Aplosporellaceae > Aplosporella > Aplosporella prunicola. The sequence continues at coordinate 466,650 of NW_022983552.1, forward strand.
CTGACAAGACACTGCGTACAGCTACGTCCCCCGCAAGTGCTCTGCGACCAACCGCATCATCAAGGCCCAGGACCACGCCTCCGTCCAGCTCTCCATCGGCAAGGTCGACGAGAACGGCAGGTACACCGGCGAGAACCAGACCTACGCCCTCTGCGGCTTCGTCCGCGCCATGGGCGAGTCCGACGACTCCCTGAACAGGCTGGCGCAGCGCGACGGTTTCCTGAAGAACGTGTGGAGCGCTAGCCGATAAGCGCCTTATTCCTGGGAATGGTTATGGGAATGGTGAGCGCAATCGCGAGCATAGGCAGGCTGGGCCTCGGTCGTTCAGAGGAGCTGACGGATTCTCTCTCCGCGCAGGCAATGCTTTTCGGTTTCGGTGCTAAAAACGGGGGCTGCAAGCGGGTTTCGATATTGCGCTGTAGTTAAGCAGGTCGCAATCGATTCTTTGACGATTGACGATCGTAGACATCCGGCAGCGACAACCACACAATTCAAAGATTCCTCACGCTACAATTTCCGGCCGCTTGCGCTTTTCCACATGCATGATGTGTTGCAGGATAATACTTTTCGATGTTCTGATTGGTGGCGGATTAAGGCTTCTCAGTCCACTCTGGTGGTAGCTAAATGCTGTCACGCACGAGTTATGTGGCTGAAGAGGTACAGTACACGCGTCGCATATGAACAATTCTATTTTTGAAAAGCTGCGCAGGCTGAGTGGCCTCCTGGGAACGCAAATCGGGTGGAACACCTTTTGAGCAGCAAACATGTCGCGCCATTTTCAGCCTCTGTTCCAATGTCTAACTTAGCAGCAAAATCGTGAGCACTTGGATTCGCCAGTACTCAAGTTACCAATGGTGGCTTTTCTACGGCCCCTTGTCCCACGTAACAATCGTCTACGAACACCTACACCGCAGCCCGGGAACACAGCATCTTAGCGGATGTTTCAGTCACAGGTGCTCACTTCTGTTGATTCTTCACGACATGAATCAACACATCTCCCGTCCAGTTGTACAAGTCGAAGCAGCAGCGATCACGTTGGTCATGGAACCTTTTCAACAGTTCATTAACTTTATCTATCTGTGTACATCTCAAGAGCTGGACTGGCATTCGATATCCAGAGTCGACTCGTCGACGTTGGTACATTCATACTCAGCCTTTCCAGAAGGGCTGGTGACCTCGATATCCGTCAAGGTAATGTTGCTGCAAACATCTGGGCTAGAGCAGACAAGGGTTCCCACCAGGGGATCGTGCTTGTCGCTAGTTTGACCGCTGAAGTTCTTGACCAGGATGTTGGAGATGGTCATGTTGGACGGGTGCTCGTTGCACAGCGTCAGGTTCTTCTGGCCGTAGCACTGCGTGATCTCGACAGCGTAGTCAACGTTGTCGAGCACCATTGTGTCGTAGGTGATGTTGTTGACGCGTCCCAGGCCTCCGCCACCCTGCAGGTCGCCGGACAGGGCAGAGCTGATGCCAGGCCAGACCTTGATGCGCGCACCGTCCGAGGCGTTGCTCATGCTGACGTTGTAGACCTGCAGGGGATACATGTCAGCGTGTCACCCGGTGACGTACGCATACTGTGGAAGGGATACTCACATAGACGTCCTCGACAATGTCCGTCTCACCGACGTACTGGCCCAGGGAGCCGACACTGATACCGTGGCTGCCGTTGCACCAGAGGTTCTGGACAACGATGTTCGTGCTGTTGGGCTTGAACGAGACGCAGTCGTCGCCGTTGTCGATGTGGCTGTTCTGGATGATGATGTTGTCGCTGCGGTATGTATCCCAGCCATCAGTGTTCTTGGCGGGGTTGTCGTTATTGCTGTCACCAGCAATGTCGATGTTGGTGAAGACGACATCGGAGCTGTTGACGACGAGGTTGTACCACTGCGGGCTGTAGCGGAGCTTGAGGTCGGAAATGGAGCCTCCCTTCAGGCCAATGGTGCCGAACAAGATGGGCCGCAGGATGTAGATGTCCTCGGCATACAAGTCGTACCACACTTGGCCATTGCCGTCGATGGTACCACCGCCGTAGACGTTGACGTCCTCGCCTCCCAGCTGGAAGAAGGTCGTCGAGTTCTGGAAGGTCTGGTTGAACGAATGCGCCCGCCAGTAATCCGTGTCGTTTGAGAACTGGACAGTGCCCTCGATGACTGGGAATGCGTCAGCATTGAGCTGGATATTAAGCAAATGAGGACTCACCAATGTCGATGTGCTTCAAGAAGGTAAGGTCCAGCGCGGTGCCAATGGTGTAGTTCGTGTCGGCAGAAAAGACGACGGTACCACCGTTGTTGCACTTATTGATAGCGCTCAAGGCGCTGTCAGAATCATCGCTGCCATCACCAGAAGCTTCAACGACGCAAGTCTGGTTTCTAGCCGGAGAAGAAGGCAATTGCTTCCACGGGTGGTGGGGCGCAATTGCGTGGTTAGGTCGCTGCGCGTGGGCAGCGACAGATGCCGCAGCATTCAAAAGCAGAAAAGCAGCTCCAGTGAACAACATGCTGGACAAGACAAGCTTCGCAATCAAACCGCACAGTCACCTAACTGCGCCAGGGGAAGCTTATCCTTTATATACATGTATCTTCAGGAGTCGCTCGCCCGATCATTTATCCCAGACCGGTTTAACCGTCCGATTTCCCCGGATTTTGTGGGCTGTAGATGATGGGAGATGGCATTTCATGCGTGCCGACTAGCCGCAAGCAGCATGGCGGCCGGTGTTTTCTCTCCGCAGTGGCGTTCTCTCTCCGCTTTCCAAGCTCGCTTGGAGACAAGATTGCTCGGTTATTGGTGGACTTTGTGCCTCCGCTATTGTTTACCCCAGGTTTTCAGCGGCCAAGAAGTTCTATGAGGAGTGTAGAAGCGACGGCGTCGGAGTTCGAAACTGCGAGAGTTGTCGGCAATCCGTAGGTGGATCAAGAACGGCGATTCGAAACCTTTTGGGTTATTGGCGGGATGATCAGGATGATGATCCGAAACATTGGGGGCCTGGGTCAGGAACAAAGGTACGCACATGCAAGCGCGAGATACTTACTTCAAAATTTTAGGAGCTTAACATGGATAAAGTTGAGTTTTGACTCGCGTATAACTTTCCTCCTGAACAACGGCTTTCTGGCTGGCGGAGAGCACGTAATCATCACAAAAGAATCCCTGCAGGTACGGATAGAAGCGAGACTCCCGCAGGTAGCCGAACGAGGACCTCTTCGTCTGTCCGCGAGCTTTGGCCTCTAACCCTGACCTCGCTCCACTTCATTCGAATGCACGACGTTCACCAGAAGCGCGCTGGCAGGCTGACCGCCATAAAAACACAGGCGGTGTAGTTGCTAACCGACATCTCTCCTGTACCTGCGGACCGGGACGACACGGACGAAATCTCCACTCTATGGCGTGGTACGAGACCGAGCTCAACCTCCATAAGATGAGAAAGCCGATGATGAGGCCGGAAAGATTCACGGCTCCAGCGCTTCGAAGCTCGTTGAGCCTGCGCTGCACGGCATCGCGCGCCCTGCATGTCCGCTTCTCTTGCCACCATACGTCGTCGTCAACATAAGCATCTGTGCGGGCCTGCTGGCGGCGCAAGCGCGGGCCTCGACGTCTTGTGTGCAACACTGCAAGTGTGTACAGGTCGCTACCAAAGACTCGGGTGAAATATGTCATTACCGCTGCCGATTCTGCTAAGATGAGCACTGGCTGGCAGATTCTTGAAGCGCTGGCCGCCGAGCTGCGCGCGTAACTCGATAGGAAATCGCGTATCACCCTTTGTGTAACGACGACGTTCCGTGAGCCAGGTCTTGCCGTCGAGGCCTTCACGCTTTGGGTCGTTCCCACATAGGGGGCTTCGAAATTCTGCTGAGGAGCTTTCGTATGTGCGGGTTCAAAAGTAGGCCCCTGTCTTTCCCATTCGTTGACAGCGCTTAGGTGCAGAAATAATCGTCGCTCATTTATCGAAAACCAGAATCTCGAGATTTGCGAGATTCGTTTTCCCTGCATTTCTTCTTGCCTCACTTCTTATCCTTGAAGCTGTCAAACCGCACAACCTACGTATTTCGGTGTTGTCCTTTTCCAGGGCATACCACATCGCTTTGTTCCCATTGACCATATTGGACGGCATCGTTATCGCCTGCAACGATTCTGTCTAGCTGCATGCAGGTGTGCTTCCATTCTGCACACGCTGTCATCGATCCTTCAACAAGATTGCTTCCGCTCGCAATATATCATTTTTTACGTCCAAGTGTCAGTGCGTCGAGGATACAAGACTCCAAGAGGATGAAAAGCAGAAAAACGGCGACATAGTAAGCTGTGCAGTGTATGTTTTTTCTTCTGCTACTTCTGGTCGCTAGCACTTCAAAACATCTGGACCTCGAGGGGAGCCAAAAACACGATATACTGGAAAACGGTATCGGTGAATCAAGAAAAGAAAAAAGCGGCCAACGTGGTACAGTTCAATGGTAGCCCAAGAAAGCGATCTGGAGATATCTTTATCCATGTCGAGAGCATTCATGCTAGCAACCGAACTAAAGAATGTGGTGTAGGAAGCAACAGCCACCAAGATAATCGGTTAGGACACGGTTGTCTCCAGACTAGTTATCGCTTACGAGCGACTGCAGCATGCGCACATGTAGCTTTGATGGTCTAGCCCTGCGCGAAAGCCCCACCGCAAACGGGAGGATCTACGTCCCTTGCCTAGTAGGATCTGTACGTAGTACATAACCAGTACGAGCAGCGACTCATCGTACTGTACACTCCATGCACAGCCAAACCCCCAATGCAAGTACGGTTTAAGGTGCTCATTGGCTGGCGCAGGCCTCCGAAGACATCAGCTCTATGGTCATGACCAGGTTTTGTACCACAGGAACGGTCTTTGTCAAAGCTCCACGCCGGCAATCGAAATAATGGAGTCTGTCAGACACGACATAGCCGAATCAGCAGGAAGAGAGTAATCCGGTTAAAGCCGAGTCCAAATCTGGTCGAATCAAATGCACTACGGGGGTTCCATGAAACAGTCTAACAAGGTAAATCACTCACAAGATCACAAAGTTAATCTTCACAGCCGCAAGATAAACTTTATCCTCACAGCTCTAACAAGCTTTACCGAATGCCAGTAGACTTCATCATTGTGCGACTTCCACCACCCAGAGGCCTCTTGCCCGGCTGAACGCCTCCCATATGGGCATGAAGGATTATTAAGCTCCTATGGACAAAACGCACGAACAAGGTACCGACAGCGCCTAGAGCAACAAACCCAGAACGTCGCGCTGCTGTCCCACAATGCATAGGAGTGAACTCCGCTCCCCTGTAACCCTGTTCGACCAGGATTGAACATATGTACGTTAACAAAGCAGGAGCAGTTAGCATAACTGCACTCAAGGCTCGTTTCCCATCCCCCATATACATATCCAACGGCTACGCTAACCTGCCGTCCCGAACCGTACGTACGTCCAAGCCTCAGCGCGACGCGCCGCAGCAGCAGCAGCAGGGCACGAAACAGGCCGCGGTAGTGGCTGCAGCACAGCAGAGCACAAGCGGGGGCTATATTTACCGCAGAACAGGACTCAGCCACGACGAGCGGGCGCATAAGTAAGCAGGACGCACACCCGCGCGTGCCGCAGAAGAGGCGGGCGCGCGGCCGCTGCCGTGGCTGCAGCCTGGGCTGCGTCGTCGGCTTCGGCTTTTCCGCTCCGCACCGCTCTCTGTGCGCGGTTTTGGCGCTGCGGATGCTGTCTCATCTGTGGGTGTTCTGCAGTGCTGCTGCTGCTGCTGCTTCGAGCCTCAATTGCCCTCCCGTCCCCCCCCCCCCCCCCTGGCCGCCCTCCCCCGCACTGCCGAGCCAGAAGAATGCCGTGCCAGGGCGCGGAAGCTCAGGGCGCACATGGACGGGCACGAGCAGGGATGATGGTACGATGGGGGCGCGGGCGCGATCGTGACGTGGTGTAAGAGGAAGTGAAAGGAATGGGAGAGATTCACGCATCCAGACGAGAGCCACAAGTGGCTAAGTGCGTCCTGCACCGCGCTGGCAATCTGATCCACAGATCACGCGTGTCTTCACTAGCTACGCAACGTGCAGAAGCGGGGAGGCGGTCTGCGCCCCTGTATGCGGTCTGCTCTGCACGGCCCGTGAATAATTTGGGCGGTCCGACCTGCGCCGTCCTTGCTGCACAAGATCCTGCGGCCTGCGTTTAGGCCAAGCTAGACGTCAGTCTTCATCGCCGCCCTGTCATGCTACTGCAGATGCTCCCCACATACATGCACCGTTATGGTGCGACACTGGCGGAGGTATGCCCATACCTCCCTTTCTCCCCCAAATCGTCATATGTCGTGTACACCATGATGAGAAGAATCAAACGTGCATCTTGTAAGCTACCGACTTTATTAGAACAACTCTCCAAGCGAGGAACGTACATAGACAATCAATATCCTTGTCCGTCCCCCGTTAAACAACCACTCTTGCTTGCCTCATGGAAACAGCTATGCATATCCACGTCCGGGAACTGTACGAAGAACGGCACCAGGAACTGCAAAGAGCGGACAGGATTCGAAATAATCCCCAAAAGGCTATCTACCAGCCTCAAAGCGGAACGACATCAACACAGGGGTATCCTCAGCGCCTGAAGCGCAAAGAGCCGAAAAGATGACTAGTAGGGGTAAACACGTGAAGATACAAAGGGAAAAATAGATTTGGGAAACATAAAAGACGGCAAATAAGAAAGAAAAACACATGCAGAACTAACTCATCTACAGGCTACATGGTAGAGTTGGCTTCAAAGAATGGACCAGCCACAAAGCCATGCATGTCCATGTCCTGATCATGGATGGAAACCCTGTCGAAATCCGAGCTCGGCGGCGTCGTGGGCCCATCGTCTGATTCCGGGCTGGTGGAGAAGGGGTTGTTGACAGGCGGAGCGCTGTAATTGTCCACGTAGTACTGCTCGTCCGACTCGGGCGACGAGTGTGCATGCGGCGGCGGATACGGCGTGATGATTCCAGCAGACGTCGGCGCGGCTGGCAAACGCCCCCTGCCAAAGAATCTGCAGGGCCCGGCTTCGAAGCGGTAGGGGTAGTCGTGCAGGAGCCCCTGCGGCTGCAGCAGCCCCTCCGCTTTGATGTCGTCTGTGAGCCCTGCGCTGTAGTCGATCTCCGCTGGGTCGTATGCATCGCCCAGTGGTAGGCAGATGTCTGGCGTCAGACCGCTGTCGAATATCCCGCGCTCGGGTCGGCGCTGTCGAGCCACTTTGCGGGCAGTGTGGCCGCCTTTGGCGCTCGGTGCTTGCATGGCCTTGGTGCTGCGCGGCTTGGTGTTCTTGGTTCGATATCGCGTCGTGCTCTTCACTCCTTCGCGTATGGCCTCGTCGGTCAGCATCCACATGTTGCCTTTCTTTGAGTCCTCCCCAGCTGGTTGTTCAACTTTCTTGAAGGCCTAATGCATGTTAGTGGATATATTCTCCGCTGGAGTGAGAGCAATGGCCTTACCCCATTCATGGATAGATTGTGCCGGATGCTGTTCTGCCACCCTTTGGTCTCCTTGTCTGTGGCCTTGTCCGTGTTCTCCTTGAACCAGGCGTAGATGTCCTTCAGAACCATGGTGTACCCAGGAGATTGCATGAGCGCTTTGTAGATAAGCTTCGCATACGGGGGCTCTTTTTCGGGATTAACTTCGTCTTGGATGGGCTCACTGGCAGACCGCTCCTCATCAAGTGGTTGGAGATATTCCAACTTGACTGAATGGTCCATTGGATCAGAGAATGGGCTATGGTGCATTGGGTGGTAGCCATCATGCATGAGGCTGTGCCCATGAGGGAGTCCTATTCCGTGGGAGTAGCTGACATCTTCCATGCCTTCCGCGAAGCAGTGGTTCGGAGGACACAAGTCTTGCTGCTTTGACATTGACATCTGGTAGGCCGCGGGATCAATTCCAGAATAACAGCTCCGTGGGCAGTTGGGATCCGTGTTGTAGGTGTATTGAGGGAAATGGTAGCCACCCGTCAATTGCTGTTGATCCGGTCCACGAAGCTGTGATCCATAGTTGAACATTGGTTGCGGGTTGGGTTGATACGAGGAATAAACTTGATAGTTGGAGCACTCGTGGGGCTGGTCTTCAAAGTCGTAAGGGCTCTGGCCGCCCTGCGATGCCGGCCACCGAGATGTTTCGGAGAGACATTCCATTTCGTCGTAGTCTGGTGCTTGAAGCGGGAAGCCTGCTGCTGAGGTCGTCACAGCGGATGAAGACAAAGCCATGATGGATGTTGTGGTTTGAGTCTGACGAGGAACGTGGAAAAGGAAAGAACTCCTGGGTGGTGTATCACGTCTAAAAGGAACGGGAAGATCTTCTGGTCGGATGCGATGGGATGACTCTGTAATTGTCATGCTGTCTGCGTGTATTTTGAGCTCGAAGGAGGCGGAGTGCGGTAAATGTTGACGGGAAGCACTGCCAGCGTTATGGGTCACACTGGGCGTAGAGGCGGAAGCTTGAAGGATTTTAGAACATCAAAAGTGGCAGTGAGACATTTCTATGGAACGCATGTCCGTCTAACCAGACAGCCTCTGACGGTGAGTATCATCCGACGCGGATGCCAACACATGGCATGTCTTATGCAGGGATTGAGGGAGCAAACAAAAACTCCCGGGAAACAATCCTTCGTTGTGAGCCCTGGGTCGCAATCAAATGGAGCCTTGCAGGAGGACCGTGGCAGGTGTAGGCCGGCAAGGATAGTTGGCTGAGGCCTTTGTCAATCGCTGTGGTCGCACCAGTGCTCTGGGACGGCCCTCCCATCCATGCCAAGCCCTGCAGGCCGCCGCCTCACCAGCAAAGCGGCCAAAGCCCGCCAGCACTCAGACGCGGAGCGGCATGCCGATCAGACGCGCTTGGGCCTGCCGGCTGCCAGAATTCTAGAAGGGACATGTGAGGCGCAAGTCGTGCGCTGCCGCAGATCTGTTCGGCTAGGACCAAGGATTTGTGATGGCCGTAGTACGGATCTGGAAAACCATAGAAGAAGTTGTCGGCACCATCGTTACATCCCCGCATGCCCCGAAGAATCATTGTGGTTGGTTCTCACATTGCGACACGTGCTCAACGGCTGCCTCGTGAACCAACGTGGGCATCGTTTGACGCGGAGCTGACGGCGTTTCAGGCCCAAATGCCGCCGTCATTGCCACAGTCGCAACTTTATTTGGGAGGTGCACAAACTGGGCTGAAGCGGCTACCAAGCGCAGCCTCATTTGTTTGAGCCTCTTTTGCTGTACGTTTGCCAGGCTGAGCTTTGCTCGACCTGCACGGAAGTGAAAACAGGAAGCAACGTTCTTGGGGCATGGCATCGCCTATATCCTGCAATCAGCTATGTGCCTAAGAGTTCCAGGAGATACGTATGATTGCGGTATCGCGTCATTGTAGAATGCAGAACCGGAAATTGCTTGCAGGTCCGTGGATTATCCAGGTACTGTCAGGATATGCCGTACCAAGAAAAAAACAGCCAAATATGAAGGTCGTATTGACGCGCGTTGCATCGAAGCGGAAATAGTAGGCGTGGTGTTCGTCCTCCCAACACGGAAACAACGGGCTCAGATGAAACAGCCACCCACTCGTTTTCTGTAATATATCTAAGGTGCGTTAGCCCCCGATCACTGCACGACGTGACCTCGTCAGGTGGAAGCTCACCTCTTGAACTGGAGTAAAGCTGAAGAGTACAATGACGATTTAGCGCGATGACACCACAGCGGGATTTTTGACAAATGCAGACATTGGTCCGCTTTCCGTAACTAAAATCGTCGAATTACCTCGTCACTGCCTTGAAGCCACGCTCATGCTTGGCACTGTAATCCCACTCCTGCATACAACGTCAACTTTGACTTCAGCTACGAGGCTGTGTTGGAACGTACCTCGTCGTCAATCCGGAAAGCAATGACTTCGGAGGGCCGGGGATGAACCGAATAAGGCATGTGTCCTCTCCGGCTGGCGCAAAGGACTGCAGGACTGCCCGCGCTTGCGTCCGTTCTCTTTCTCGATGCGATAGGTTAGGGACTTGGATTTGTCGAGGTTCGATAGTAACTTCTAAACTTGTAGACTTGAACTACCTTGGGCGGGAATTGTCATGATCATAGTGCACTTCCACTGTGGTTGAAATAACGAGGCTTGCGCACGGGGTCGTGTATTCCAAAACTTCCTGTCCTTTCTATCCGTTTTAATTGAGGTATGTATCGGTGTCTTTCTTCAATTCCGCCAACCGAGAGTCGCTTAGAGACTCTGGGTCCACGCTGTTAAGCTCGTTGTCGTCCTCTCCGTCGTTGAATGCGCCTTACGTGGCATCGATAACGCGTAAGATAACAGAAAGCCTGGCGTGAGGTCTTGCGTGCCTTTCTTTACACGACTAGCTTCTTTTTCCTTGTCTACCGCAAGGCAATGTGATCCTCGTCCGCGACCCAGACCTCCTCTTGCATGTCGACCGAGCGCTTGCTTGGTATCGTAGAGGGTGGCATCCTGTTAAGAGCGCGACCCATTTGGACGTGTCATGGCGAATTCCAGCTGTCCATGATTGTTCGTTGTTGGCACAATGGGTTTTCACGGAAGGAAGTCGAGTGCGAGACGCGGCGTGCGCGGGTCTTGCCGAGCCGAGAGGTGGACGTCACAGGGCAAGGCGGCGATCAGCTAGCGCCCGCCTCACGAACTTCAACATCACCCTCAACATCATCGCCGGCTTCATGGACGCAACATGGCAGCCGTTGCAGGCTGCAAACCTGCCAAAAGGGTATCCGCCACTGCTTGTGAAGGCCACTGTCTCTTCAAATAGCTACTCAATCTGCTTGACAGATTTCAGTCGCGTATGGGAAGAGGCCTTGGACAGACGATCGATCATCCGGAGAGCACTTAATGAGGATACTACTATCGATCCGAGCGAAGATGCAGTTCAGCTAAAGATTTTGCTGGATAAGCTGAAAGGCGCTGTTCAAGGAGAGAAACAGACACAACGTCTTCTTTTAAGAGAAGCGGATGAAAACAGCTTAAGGTTGCATCTCAAATCTCCGCTTCCAGCCCCGCTTGGCACTCTAGAATGGAACGTCAACTTAAAACTCCAGGATGCGGACTCTCTTCGTGGCCAACTGGTTTTTCCTCTTTTACGTATAGCACACGCACAAAAATCTCAGGTAGCGGAGCTTATTGGGCAACTCAACGCCAAAGACCACATTATATCGAAGTTGCTTGACAAGCTGGAAAATTCCGGTATGGGTATATCGAGCGTTTTCCCCGGCATGTCACAAACCAAGACCTCAAGAAAAGCATCTCAAAGGGAACAGGCAGCACGGCAGATTCATGGGTTAGGAGCATTTGATACCCAAAAGTGGCACCAGAGCCACGAGGTTACTCCCACAGGAAGTGTATCCATGGATAAAATGGTGGCTGAAGTTTTCAATCAACCTGTAGCCCTGCAGGATGAGAGCAGGATTGATGGTGCAAAGGCCGACTGGTGGTCAAATTTGCCACTCAACGCCGAGGATATTGATTTCGATCGCATTGATGAGCAATCGACTACTGATGCTGGCACTGATGTTGATACGAAAGCCCAAGCGCAAGAAGTTCTGGATGTGGATGACAGCTTCGAGGTATGTGTCGCATATGGTTCGTACACTATTTATTCTGATACAGAAAACAGCGCCAAGAGACACCGCCTCACCTGAAAAAAAGAAAGCCAGGCCTCGGCCGAAGCTCTACGAAGTCGCCCACTCCGCCAAATACGAACAGAAATGTATATGACGATGATGAGACTACGGATGACGACGACCTTGCCGTACCACCGTCCAGTGTACAACTAGCATCATCCCCGGTGTCGCGACCAATAGAGAGATCATCATCTGTGCCACGCAGTGGCTCTTTTACAAGAGCTTCAGGAGCTCCTTCAAGGGCTCGCAGGGATGACATCGCGGATAGAGGAACAACCAGATCCCCGGATGAATCGTCATTGGGACAAAGGGCTTCAATCCCGCGAGCTGATGTTGCCCCATCTGACGCTGAAACAGAAGATGATCTAGACTATGCGGTGCCTCCAAGTTCTCCACCCGCACCGAGTGTGAGCGAGGTAGATGTGGATACGAGAACGCCACCGCGCAGACGGAAGCTCGGTATGATTGGTGGTGGCAGAGGAGCAGGAGACAGCACAGGTCAGAGCATATCTTCTACGCCCATGCCCGAACCTACACCGGAGCCTGCTCCACAATTGCAGCCTGCTCGCGGCAGGATTGGTAAAATTGGTGGAAGAAGGGCACAACCGTCTGAGACTCCCGAATTGGCTCAATCCCGAGAGTCCACGGGTTTTGGGACAAGTAAGCCTCAGTCGCCGGATGCCAAGGGCGATGGCAAGCGAGAGACCGGTCAGCCATCGAACCTGCCACCAGAATCCGAAGAACAGCGCGCAAATCGGAAACGTGAAGAGCTGAAGCGAGAATTGGCGGCGAAGTCTCAGGTTACGAAGAAAAAGCGCAAATTTTAGGAAGCAAGCAACGAACTTACAATTACGCACCAGCCGGTACAGTCCAATCCAAGGAATTATAACCATAGAGTCGCTTGATGTCGGTCGGCTCAAATGGGAGGCAAAAGGGATTTCTATTGGTGAACCTGAGCCTACCGCGCTGGTGGAAACGTGTGATGACAAGCAAGAAATTGAAGGCCAAACAAGTGAGGTTTGATAGACAGTGTCGTTTCTAGAACGTCTTTGCTGTAAAATGTCCATATGGCTGGCTGGAGTATATCGTTCGTTTTATTTCACCGCGGCAGTTTCTCTTTAACTTTATGCTTTGAAGGGGAGTGGAGAGGGTGTGAAGGAAGATTACCTTGGGGTTTTGTCGTCGGCTTTTATCGTGTTAGTGATCGGGAGCTACAGTTTCATTTCCCTTGCCCGCCACCCTGAGCTCTAACATCCATGGGGACGGCCGGCCGCCTGCAGACAAATTTCCCGGTATGAGCTTGCTCGCGCTTTCCTTTTCCGCGCCCTCACCAAACACCAAACCCACCACACCCGCCGACAACCAAATGCGCCACACATTCTGACATCGCTCCCTCAGCATTGACAATGTGTCAATACAGTTATGTGTACTATTCCTACTGTGACCATGCGGAACTCACTCTGCTCGAATACTGTTCGGCTGCCGTTGCGAAAGCTGGTCGTTTGTCTCACGCCGACAGGGTGCAAACGCACGACGACGGACAGCAGCAGCACTGGGGCAGGCCGACCGATAACGAACCTGGTGGCGCGAGCGAATGCGACACCAGAGTACAGGGAGCTTCGCAACCCGCTAATACTTTGCAGCAGCATGTCATAAGTGAAGGGTCGGGTCATGATGCGCCAGGTCAAGATGCGTCAGATCACTTCGAATCTCAAGACGACGCGTTTCAACAGCAGTCGAGCGTGACAGAGGAAGACGTCGGCATGATGAAGGATAATAACTTTCGGATACAGAGTGTTGCTCCGGGTGAGAATGTGCAATCTACGCCTTCTACTTTGAGCCCAGCCGCGAGACTAGCAGCCCGCTTCCAACAAAGCGAACAGGATCCGTTTATCGAGAAATCGGCGCCTGGCCTTGGACCAAAGAACACTCCAAAATCGCCCTTCAGTTATGCAGACATCCTTAAGACCAGATCTCCGGAGACTACTCGCACCTTCGCGCTGCCCAAAAAGACCACAACGGAAGGCGTGAAACAGCAAGATCGCACGGGACCAAGAGCTCCTCTGGCCATTACCACGAACCTTCCCCAACAGCGTAGGAGCAGTGAGCCGACCTTCGATCTTGCCTCTCCCCAAGCATTTCCCACACTCTCCTCGAAGACAACCACAACTGCTCCTCCCTCAGCGGTGAGCAGTGGCAAATCAGGGCGATCAACGTCTTGGGCACAGGTCGTGAGTCTAACTACATCCAACGAGTAAGTCATGTTTCTTGCTTCGCTCCTAGCGTTCATAGATACGGCTGTTAACTGATTGATAGGTCAAGCCCTAGCTCGTATTCGGGACCTACAGCTGAATCAGACGCTGGCACCGTCTCGACATCAGTCTCAACATCCTTGACATCCTTCCCCAGCGACATAACATTCGATCCGAGCAACCCATCTGCTGAGCGTAGCCCACAGTACACCCAACCCCCGTTTGATGAAGCCGCGAAGATGGTGAAGGACATTATCATCCCACCTATTACCAAAGATCCAGATCCTGCGCCGCATAGCCCGCGGAAGACTTTACCGACCGAATGGCTTCAGGATACTTCAGGCGGACACCCACAATACTCTTCTCTTCATCCGAAGAAATCGATGGGTACGCTCCGAACACCAGAAGCAACATCTCATGAGCGAGCAACATCCCCAACAAAGACAATTGCAAAGCCATTTATGTTCGCAACGGCGCGGCGTGCTGCTGAGCGTGAGGCCAAAGTCAGAAGCTCGTCGACTTCGCCAGTCAAGAGTTCATCCGACCCTTCCAAATCTGTCAAGGGCAAACCGGCAAAACTCCAACCATCCACGATGTCGCATTCTCATGCAAGCAGTATTAGCACGACGGGTACTGTTTTCCATACTGCGCATGCATCACCAACCCATAGTATCTCGACGCTCAGCTTTGCTTCTGATACAGACGACCACGGCGACATAGTTTCGGCCCTAGGTTCTCCATCGCGCATTCCGCGCTTGGCTCTTAAGGTCCGTCGCGGAAGAACCCAGACCGGACACACTGATAAAACTACACAGCTTTCGGAAATTCTGCAGGTAGAACTCACACTTTCTGGGCCTGTCGAAGAGCCTGAATCTGGAATCAATGAAATCCATCAAAAAGTTGTGGAGCTTGTTGAGGATAGCGTGGACCACAGTGTCACCTCGGAGGGAACAGACACCAATGAACCTCCTAAGCTCCTCGATGTTGCATATTCTTTGGAAACAGCCATGAAGAACGAAGAAATCACTGGCATTCGATTCGAAGCATTTGGACCGCACCCCCAAGACCACACTGATGATGATGATATATCTGTATTAAGCACATCGAAGACTCATTTTCAAGACAAAAGCCAGCAATCGGAAGCTGAATTTTGTACAGCCATTGACGAGCTGGAGGCTTCTTTGACCACGAGGAAGCCGGAAATAGATGCGGTATCCGACCAAGCAGAATCAGCTCAGAGCACACAGCGGCAGGCCCGTGATGGCAACGACCACGTTAGTTCGCAAAATACATTCATTGAGAGCAACCACTACGCTATTAGTGCCGCCCCTGCTTCTACACAAGACCCTGCTATCCTCTACAAGGGACATGGACACAAAGAGGTCTTTCGCTCAGCGCCAGAGTTGTTGAAGATGTTGAGGAGGAGGAGTGCTACATTACCGGCCAAAGTAGCGCTTACTGCCGCGGCCAAGGTAGCGCTCAATGCTGAAGCCAAGGAATTCGTTCCGATGGGAATTCCGGCCGAATCATGGGAGAATTCGTACTTTAACCGCGCTCCGTTGCCGGCTGAGATGATATACCCAGGTTGGAAACTCAACATGCCTAGGTCTGATGCTAACGCCACTGATTATCCTGCTTATCCCGCAATGTTGTCGGAGAGCATGCAGCAGATTATTAGATCCCCAGCGGAGCGCCCACAAACGTGGAAAGCCAAAAGCAGTGCTTCTCCCAAGAAGTCACTGAGGAAGATTTGGCCATCGAAGAGATACAAGCGCTTCGTGTCAGCTGACAGCGAATCGGACGGGAACACCATCACTCAAGCTTCATACAAAAAGTGGACGAAGAAGAACAACGGCCAGAAACGTGATTGGAATTCACACTGGTATGATGGGGCATGGAAGAGCGTGAATGGCGCACCGCCGACGTTCGAATCGTTCTACGCAGATCGAGCGCAGCGGATACCGTCGGACGATCGCAGCATCGTCACGAATCCGTACCATGGACGCACAAGCTCCAAGAGCTCTGGGTCCACGACTGCGGGCAACGGCCCGGAGCAGAATCTCGGGCACGAGGTCATTGAGCCTTGCGGTCACTGGAACGTTACCATGGCGGGAGAATTCGGGAACGCCGCCTGCCATGAGTGTTTGCCGTGATTCAGCGTTTCTCGACGCCATGGCTGTCTGGTATGTTCGAGGTTCTCGCGGACGGTAGGTATATGTCGATGCTGCTAGTTGGATTAGCGTTTTGCGTGGGAAAAAAGGCGTTGTACGGATAGACATGGAGTGGGTTGGGGCAAGGGGCAGGAGGTGGTCCGGCTAGGGCGATCCGAGCGGATCGGCGACCTGCCCGATTAGGAGCACAGGTGGAGGCGACCGTGGCGACCAAGGTAGCGGACGTCTCTGTACGTGTAGAAACAAGGCTTTTGGGTGCGGCGTGGCTTGTATCGTATTGGCGCACGTGGATGTGCCAAAGGTCGGTGTGGGTAGGTGCCGAGGAACAAAGTCACGCGCGCGTCGAGCGTCCGTCTGCTGTGCGGCTTTGAAAGGGTCCAGCGTGCATCTCGACAACAGAGTGGGATGGCCGACACTGCGGAGAGGCACACGACACCTCTCTGCTCCATGATAAGGCCATCACACCCAAACATTCGGCCGCCATGCATCTGGCATCAACTTCGTCGCCACAACAAGCCAGACAGCCGCCGGCTAGTGGTCAAAGCGGATAAGCGTCAGATCCTCCACATTCCTCCCCAGATGCCATTGGTGGGGTTGTTGTCCGCCCAGGTTGTCCCCTGCATCGGCTCACGACACCTGCGACAGGCCCTTTCTTCTGTCGTTTCTTTCATTAATTCTTCATTCTCCCCTGTTTGCCGCTACCTTCGTTCTCGAGCTCCCTCCATCAATCGTTTTAGATCTGTTTGCACGCTCGCTCACATTTCTTTCTCATTGACATTGTTCGTCGGTCGCACAGCAAGAACCCTTGCCACCCGGGCTTTTTTCTTTCCATCCCAGTCTGCTGGCTTGTCCCTGCGTCACGACGCATTATTCGCCCGTGCTACGGCCGCCGCCAGCGGTCTGCTGTTGAGCCGTCATCGTCAATCGTAGCACACGTCTCGATTCGTACCTCCACCGGCAGTCTCTCGCAGCAATGGTCCGCACCGCTACTGCTGCTGCATCTGCTGCGCTGGCAGCGGCGCTGCTGTTCTCGGCCGGCGTCGCCGCCGACAGCAGCATCCCGAGCTGCGGCCCCGACAGCCCATGTCCCGCAGACGCGCCGTGCTGCTCCCGTGCGTAGAAATCCGTACACCCCGGTCGCACGACATGAGCGGTGCCATGTTCGCGAAGGCCAGATGGAAGAAAACAATCAGGACAGCAAATGACGGCTAACGACGAGTTTTGAATCAAACAGAGTACGGCCAGTGCGGAGTCGGGGCTTACTGTCTCGGCGGCTGCGATCCGCTCTTCAGTCACACGCTTGATTCGTGCGTGCCCGTGCCCGTCTGCAACAGCAAGAACTACGATATCAATGGCCTGGACGGCGTCGTGAGCATTGACAAGTACCTTGGCGATGCGAGCAAGGCCAACTGGGTCGCGACGGGCAATCCGCTGCGCTATAATGATGGCTTGCTGCTTACGATGGCCGAGGGCACGGTGGGCACGTTGCTGGCTTCGACGCATTATGTCTGGTATGGCAAGATCAGCGCGAAGCTGCGGACCAGCCAGGGCAAGGGCGTCGTCACGGCGTTTATCATGATGAGCGATGTGCGCGACGAGATTGACTTTGAGTGGATTGGCACAGACATTGCGCACGCGCAGAGCAACTACTACTCGCAGGGAGTGACAGTGTGTAAGTACAGCTTGACCTCAGCAGCAGCAAAAATGCGGGTATAGGGGAGAGAGAGAGAGAGAGAGAGAGAGAGAGAGAAACAGCAGTTCCTGACCACAACAACAGACACAAACGGCAAAGCGCTCGGCGTCCCCGACGACAACACCGTCTCGACCGAGCACGAATACACGATCGACTGGCAACCAGACACGCTAACCTGGTCAGTGGACGGAACAGTGCTGCGCACACTCAACCGCAAAGACACCTGGAACAGCACCGTCAACCGCTTCGACTACCCGCAAACGCCCGCCCGCGTCATGCTCTCGCTCTGGCCCGCCGGTCTCCCCTCCAACGGCGAAGGCACCATCGAGTGGGCTGGCGGCCTCGTCGACTGGAACTCGCAGTACATGCAAAACGGCTACTACTACGCGGAGATCAGCTCCGTCAGCGTCGAATGCTACGACGCGCCGCCGGACGCGCAGAAGAAAGGCTCGAAAAGCTACGTCTATACCGATCCCGCGGGCACCAACGACACCGTCGCCATCGTCAACGACCAGGTCATCCTAGGCAACTTTTACGCTACGGGCACTAAGCCCGAAAACGACGACGATGATGATGATGACAGCGCGTCGAAGACGAAGTCGGCCGGCGCGTCAAAGTCCTCGTCCACGGCTAAGGCGTCAAAGCGCCCCGAGACGGTGCCGGGCATGTCGGGCGCGGGAAACCGCGGCGAGGACGGCACTGTCCAGAGCGTGGGGTCTGGCGCTGCGGCGAGCGCGAGCGCGGCTGCGGGCTCGGGCTCGGGCTCGGGCTCGGGCGCGACGTCCTTGGATGGTAATGATAACAGCTTTGACCAGGGCTTGGGCGGAAATAAGGGCGGGAATGGTGGCGGTGCGGGGCAGACGGGTGGTGCGGCGGGGTTGGCTGCTGCTGCTGGGTTTGGTGGGGTGGGTGCGTGGGGGGTCTTGCTGCTGGGAGCGCTTGTGGGGGGAGTGTTTGTTTGGGCTTGATAAGTGACTGGTTGGGTTGGACTGGGGGTGGGAGTGAGGTTTGGCTTGATGTGGTTTTATTTGCTTTGATTGGTTTGATTTGGTTAGGTGAAAGCTACCGCACCAGCTGGGCTGTAGGAGCATGCACGTATGGATGCATGGATGGGTAACCACTGCCACGGATGACTCGAACGAACGGACGGACGGACGCATGGATGAATGGACGGAGTACCTAATGAGCAGAGGGGCTTTATCTTCATAGTACATACACCTAACTTAATACCATCTTTAAGCACTTACGCCTACTATTACACATACTCTTCTGCAATGTATGCATGCATTGCTTAGATATATGCGTACGTGCGTGTCTGATACTTACTTTTTGATATTTGTACGTTTATTCGTTTATTTATCTATCTCTCTATTTAGTTAGTTTGCGTTCCCTGCTCGCTTATATTTGTTTATATATTCGTCTGTGTTTATGTTATTTAAGCTAAGAATCCTCGGCACCCACCCTCTCTACACGATATAAGAAAGGGGGTTAGAGAATCGCGCGTAGGTGTGTGGTGTAAAAGTGGTAGAAGATGAAATAACAACAACACCAAAAATAAAACAGACCTGCGCGCTGAGTGTGTATCTAGTACTAAGCAAGTAGTAAAGCATTATATATGTGGAGACCTAGACACGCACGGCTGGTCACGCATTTTTCCTGAGCCGTGAGAAGTATCTTGTCGTTTATGTATAAGGGCGTGTGCCTACTCTAGGTACGTATACCGTGCGCTGAGCTGCGTGACGTGCTGCCTGCATAGATAGATGGATGGATGAATGGATGGATGGATGAATGGATGGATGGATGGATGGATGGATGGATGGATGGATGGATGGATGGATGGATGGATGGATGGATGGATGAATGGATGGATGAATGGATGGATGAATGGATGGATGAATGGATGGATGGATGAATGAATGGGTAAGTTTAGTATATTAACGTATTTGCGAACGTCCGTTACCGTGAAACGAGATTCACCGTGAAGCGAGATGGTGATAATTGTATGGAGTAGAAGATACCTAGTTAAGATATGTTAAGTCTATGTGTGCTCCAAGACCTTTTTATCTATACCCGGGGCTCGGGCTAGGAGCTAGACAAGGAGTACTCTGTAGGGACTGCTTGTATCGTCTCCTGTCTTGCTAATCTGTGGATCTCGGTTCCCGGTGAAAGACGTTATATAACCAGGAAAGGCGACATGCGAAGGGATAATCAGCGCAGATAGGTGGACAGGATGCGGGATGGAATGCTGGGTAGGGTTGAGTTGAGTTGTTTGCTTAAATCAGGTGGTTTGGGGGGTTTGGGGAACGGGTGTAGTTAAGGTAGGAATAAGGTTGCGGGGTCAAATGTAAGATACCTGGGAGGATCAATCCGACAGGCACATAAGGCTGGCCTGCTGGCTCGAGTCCACGATTAAGCTTATAAAAAACGACGAAAACCTTGGCACGCTTTCTCACGGCGATCAAACCCAAACGACTGACACGGCGCTTTGGCAACCTGAAGCTAGCATTCAGGCTCTGGCTGACTGGCATGGCTCCCGTCAACAAGAACGATAGGTTACGGCAAGAACAACAAAAAGAAGACAAACAACGGTCTCTCTCGCGCGTGCTTGCTTGCAAAGGTATTCCCTTATTTTTCATTTCCTCAAACACAACCTATCCCAGCCGACCCAGAACCCGAGAGAAATGCCAATGCATGCAGGTGGTGATGTAACGAGCAAAAGACGCCGACGATCCGAATTTTGTCACGGAATTGGTAGAAGAAAGATGGAGGTAGCGCACGCGCTTACTCCTCCTCCTCCTCGGCCTCGAGCGCCGTCATGGCAATACGGTCCAAGTCACGCTGGCCGCTCTGGGTGATGCGGCGGCCGCCCTTCTCCTCGTCGTGCTCAACGACACCGATCTTCTCGAGCGACTGCAGCACCTTGCGGTCGACGGAGCCGGACGCGTCGACGTGGTGGCTGGGGCGCGAGCCGCGGTTCTTGGTGCCACCGTGGACCTTGCGCAGGCGGCCGACACCGACCGTCTTGCGGACGTAGATGTGGCGGGCGACGGCGGCGGCGCGCACGTAGTACCTGATGATCGTCTTGTCAGCATTTTTCTTCTTGTTCTTTCGTCGTTTGCGCTCTGCTGAACAGTGGAAAATATTTACCAGTCGATGTTCTGGGGCGGCAGCTCCTTCGCGTGCGAAGTCTTGACCGTGTCGACCCAACCTGTAGATAGAGAAAACGCCATGGTCAACAAATGTTTCTCATCATTTTCCTAGGCGTCCCTTGTATCCCCCGTTATGCACGGGATTCAGGTTTGCCGCGGGTGGTACGACGAACCTGGGATGGGCAGCTTGCCCTGACGCTTCAGGAAAGCGGCTGCGGGAAAAAGTCAGCGATAATGTCCTCAAATGCATCCTTGATGTCTTCCAGCGGTCCAAGACTCACCATAAGCCTCAATGAACTTGTTGGCCTGCACAATTCCTCCGTCAGCACAAGTCCTCTCTCCTGGCGCACTGCTGAGGGGGGTTGCGCTTGGCGACGAGCGCCCGTCGTCCTGCGTCGCTCGCTCGTCGCCGCCCGCAATCCCCCTCCGCGGTCCTAACGCACCTCAACGTCGCGAACACCGGGCATTTTGGCGGTATTGTGTGGGTTCCGGAAAACGAAAAAAGGGTCGGTCGGCGGTTGTCGTGAGGCTGTCGGTCGTCGCTGGCGAGGTCAAAGGCCGATGTAGCGCGTGGTGAGTTTTCTCGCTTGTGCGCCGACGGGCCACCAAATAATCCGGCGCCGTGCACGTGCCACCCGCCCTGCCGAATCTGGTCTGAAAGTGAGGCATCCCTTCATGCATTCATTAAACTACTCGTAAAGAATTAGGGACTACTACGATGCATCTATCTAGCCACTCCTGTTAAATCTTCCCCAAATGGTATCTACCTAAATATCCAACCACAACACCATACCGAGTCAAAGAAATCCTTCACAGCGTAGGCGCCCTCTGCAAGCCTACATGGTACCTGACGAACAGCGTGTCTATGAAATGCTCATGCCGTATCCCTGGCGGCCGCTTTTGTGCAAACTCATTGATTGCAGCCTGCAATCCCCAGCCTAGTCTTTCTACCAGGTAGCTGACAATGAAGAAACCCGTCCGGTTAAAGCCGTAGTGGCAGTGAACGCCAATCAGTGGTCTTTTGCCTCCGTACTCTTCAGACTCATCTGGCTCTTCGCGCAGTCGGTCGATCATTGTTATAAACTGCTTCACCTCGTCTACCGTCGGCGGTAATTTGGATACCGTCGGAAACTTGTGATACTGGATGCCTCCTCTTTCCAATCCATTGGGGTCATAGACCGGGCTTTCGTGGCTGATGTCAACGACCGCCCTGATCTTGCCTGACCAGTCCTGAACGAAGACGGCGGGGCGATGCTTGTCGTCTACTTCTCTTAGGGTCTTCATCGCGCGGAAAGTGCCGGCGATGGGCTCAGAAACGGGCTGAACTGCTTGCCATTTCACAAGGTTCTTGACGTCCCATTTTCCTTCCGTGGTCAGGTACTGGAGCTGCCACCCAAGCGACAATCTTTTGTCTATGCGCTCGGCCAGGAAGCTTTGGATCAAACCTGATAATGTTCGAGCGGTCGAGGGTGCATAGAGCAGAGCGTGCGATGCGGGAGAAGGCAGAATGACAGTCTTGAGACACCTCCGCTTAGGTAGGACATCGACGGGTGACTCTTCTTCAGATGAGCTCGATCCGTCAAGCATTGAAAGCGAAGCAGTGTCCACGTTATCCAGGAGCGTCACCGACCCGGTGCGATACGTCTGCGGAGAGCCTGCCGCACCCCCCAAGTTCACAGGAGCAGCTGAATCCGGGATAGGCTCCGGGTTTTCGGAGCCGTTCAGACGGATCTCTTTTCCTAGGAATGTTGTAATCTTGCGAACCTCATCGGCCGGAGTTACGGGATCCGCCTCTCCAGCGACCAGAAATACAGGCAAGTCCAGTCCGGCCCAAACGTTCCTCCCAGGTAAGCCATTGCCGCCCAGCATCCCTTTGGCCATTCTTCTCCAAGTTGGTGTCCTACTCTGCTGGTTGAAGCGCACTTGAAGCCTTTTTGTTTCTTCCTCTGCCTCGGGGCCGACGAAGCGCTGTACGCTGGCGCTCTTGGTACCACCACGCCGATCCCAGGTTCGCCAAAGGTCAAATATGGGCCCAGGGATGGTCAAGAGTTTGCGGAATTTGGCCGCCTGTTCCTTGCTTGCGGGCTCTGCCTTTGGACAGACGGCTATTAATCCAAGGACATGCTCGGAAAGCAGGTACGAATAGGGTGATGTTTTGGAAGCCAGAAGTGCAGACAAGGAACACCCCATGCTGTGGCCGATAAAAATAACACCCTGTCCGACATCTTTGTCTCTGTGTTCCTCAATAACGGTGGCTAGCAGGTGAACAAGCGCGCTAGTCTCGTACGCCTCCCAAGCCTTCGGAGCAAACTTGGACAATCCGCAGCCAGGAAGGTCAATGGCAAGGCATGGCGCAAGGTTGACGAAGCTGGTCAGCAGCGACTGGAATTGAGCGGCAGAGCCTCCAAGGCCATGGACGAAGACCAATAGAGGGAGTGGCGTAGGCTTTGAAGGCAACTTCTCCCCCTGCGGGTGCGGGCGATGAAACGTACGAATCGATGGATAAGTAAAGCCGGTCTGGGGGACAGCATACGAGCGGTAAACAGAATGCTTTTTGAGGAGCCCCGGATCGGTGGCGACGGCGTCTATTGGCAATTAGCCTACCAGGTTGGTTTTGTTGGGCTGCGCTGCCTCACTCACCTTCCCCAATCGTATCAGAAACATCGGCAGTGGAGTCATTCCCGGGCTTCTCCGCCTCTGGAGACTGCATCCGCTGCCTGTGGAGCCACAGGCCGGGTACGAGACCACATACAAGGGCCAGTTTGACCATGTCGGCTGTAGTTAACGGCCCCGCGATATCGACGCCAATCAAACTCAGGGCCTTTGCGACGAAGCTGCGAAGACGGCTTTCAGCTCCCAGAGACTGTATTAGAGTGGCATTGAAGGGAGCAGAAGAGAAGATAAGCTGAGGTTCGATCATCGAGCAGGAGGCCGCAGGAACGGCGAAGAGTAATAAAGGAAGTAGGGCTCCAAGATAGGAGTTGCCATGGCTCCGTTGGATGCGCTTCATGGACGGAAGAGGCCCAGCTGCTTTGGTGAGGGTGCAGGTCGCGCGATTGGAGGCCGACCAATGAACGTGGGCGCTGGTCTAGCGTGGCTGCGCGTATGGCAGAGAGGAGTCGCCACGTAGATTGCAGCGAGGCGGCCAGCTACACAGGAGTCGGGTTCTGGCGTTCAGACTGAGGACACGGCCAGCATGCCGTCTGCGAACTGCGAACCAGCTGCACGTGGACCAGTCGCGTTGGCTGACGGGCTGCGGATGTAGCCGGGGCGAGCGGGAATCGATGAGCTAGGCTTTGACGTGCAGCAGAGGCATCCAGATCGACGGCTTGGGCTGACGGGTGGTGTTGCAGCTCCGCTTCCGTCAGCTCGATGTGTGCGGCGGGGAGCCCGAACAAAGCGTGATGTCATTGGGCTCAGATCTTGCCGGCCAATCACAGCTCTCGCGATCCGCTGACGCGCAACGCTCCTCTTTGTCCTTGTCTCTCCATCTCGAATCCCGCTCTCCCAGATGGCCGTGGAGCGTGCCAGATGGACAGTCTAGCTCTCGCGATGGATCGATCCTGTGCGCCCGCTCCTAGGTCCGCCGTCGGAGCTTTCTTCCGCCGAATCTCCTCTCATCGCACCACGCGGTGGAGCTGCGGTAATCAGCTGCCCCGCGGGGACGATGCGGGACTAGGTTCCCAGCTATGTACATCTCGTGTCTCGTGCCTTTTTCCCGTCTTCTGTCTTCTCCGCTTTTCACCAATTGCTCTCCATCTCGGCGCGAGCCTTGTTCCACCATTGTAGCTACAATTGACGTATCTGACGTGGTGCAATGGCTTCATCTCATTTTGGACAGCGGCAGGAGCCGGAGGAGCCCCGCTACGTCGTGTTTCCTCAGCAGCCAGACGATGCCACTAGGGATGGAAAGCCGGTTCTGAACAAGTACTCTACCACCATAACCGCAGGACATGACTTCCCTGGAGCTCAGGCGATGCTCTACGCCGCCGGCATTCCGGACAAGGAGACCATGAAGAATGCGCCACAGGTCGGCATTGCTTCTGTTTGGTGGGAAGGCAACCCATGCAAGTAAGTCTAGACCGTAGATGATTGGGAGTGCTGGTACTGATGACAAGTAGTATGCACCGTAAGACCTCTAACCGCCTTGCTTTTATAAATCCTGCTGCACGCATGCTAGACGAACGCGAGAAACTGCTGACAATAAGACGTATAGTCCTTGACCTGGCCAAAGCCACGAAAGATGCCGCTCAAAAGCAAGGAATGGTGGCATGGCAATACAACACTGTCGGCGTTTCAGACGGCATCACCAATGGTGGAGAAGGTAGGTAATTTCCATCCAGTGGCTGAGGCATGGCGCTGACAACCATAGGTATGCGCTTCTCACTGCAAACGCGCGAGATCATCGCAGACAGCATAGAGACCGTAACGTGTGCCCAATTCCATGATGCCAATATCTGCATCCCCGGCTGTGACAAGAATATGCCCGGGTGTGTCATGGGCATGGCGCGCCACAATCGGCCAGCGCTCATGATCTACGGCGGTACCATCATGCCTGGTTACTCGAAGCTGCTCAGGAAGCCCATTAACATCATCTCCACGTTCGAAGCGCAGGGTGCGTACATTTACGGCAACCTCCGCGCCGAGCACGATCCCAGCATCACACCGGATGAAATCATGGACGACTTGGAGCGCAACGCGTGTCCCGGACCCGGCGCGTGTGGCGGCATGTACACGGCCAACACGCTGGCGATGGCAATCGAGACGATGGGTTTGACGGTACCTGGCTCGTCGTCGGCGCCAGCAACCAGCCCGACGAAGATGCGCGAGTGCGCCAAAGCTGCCGAGTGTATCAAGATCTGCATGGAGAAGAACATCCGGCCGCGCGACCTCTTGACGAAAAAGTCGTTTGAAAACGCAATGGTCATGATGATGGCGTTGGGTGGTAGCACCAATGGCGTGTTGCATTTGCTTGCCATGGCCGGCACGGCGGGCGTCGACCTGAAACTCGATGACTTCCAGCGCGTCAGTGACAAGATCCCGTTCATCGCGAATCTCGCTCCCAGCGGCAAGTACGTGATGGCCGATCTGTTCGACATTGGTGGCGTGCCATCCGTGCAAAAGTTGCTCGTAGCCGCTGGACTGCTCGACGGCTCGGCGCCGACAGTGACGGGCAAGACGCTTGCCGAGAACATTGAGTCGTGGCCGAGCCTGCCGCAGGGCAACGAGATCATCCGCTCGCTGTCAAATCCCGTTAAGCCGACGGGCCATATTGAGATCTTGCGCGGCAATCTGGCGCCTGGCTGTGCTGTTGCCAAAGTGACCGGGAAAGAAGGCTTGCGCTTCTCAGGCAAGGCGATGGTTTTTGAGAAGGAGCACGAGCTTGACACGGCGTTAAACGAAGGCAGGGTTCCTCACGGTGAGAATCTCGTCCTGGTGGTGCGGTATGAAGGTCCCAAGGGCGGACCTGGCATGCCAGAGCAGCTGAAGGCATCGGCAGCGCTCATGGGTGCCAAGCTCACCAATGTTGCGCTCATCACTGATGGTCGTTATTCCGGTGCGTCGCACGGTTTTATCGTGGGACATATTGTGCCAGAGGCGGCAGTAGGTGGGCCCATTGCTGTGGTGCGCGACGGCGATGTCATTACGATCGATGCGGAAAAGCACAGTATCGATATTGATTTAAGTGACGAGGAGATTCAGGAGCGCTTGCGGCAGTGGAAGCCCCCGAAGAAGACGGTTACGAGAGGTACTTTGGCGAAGTATGCGCATTTGGTTGGTGATGCTAGCCACGGCGCGCTGACGGATTTGTTTTGAATGTGGTTAAATAGGCATTGTACCACCAGTACTGATAGGGAGAAGGCGCCGGACATGGGCGACCCTGGACAGCCCCTGCGATTGACCTCAGTCGTTACGTTTAAAACTACTTCACATCTTCCAAACTTCCACTTCTCCCCATGCTCATCAACTGTACATACCAACTTACTCCAAATCTCTCATGCTCACCAGCGTGAGACGAATTCACTTGTCTGTACTTACATCCGGTTCTGCCATCACCACATCTGCCCGCCGCAATCTGGTGTGATGTGCCAAACACCGACCTGCCTGCCCGGCCAACCGGTGGTTCTCCATGAAAGATAGCCTAGATACCAGCGGGAACCTCGAGCTCATGCAACTATATGTCACCCGATCTAAGTTTTCGATACCCAGCGGAGCCGCATTCCTCCACCCGGCCATAAAGGCAGCGAACAGCACTGCGGCGCTCAAAGAACCATATCGTCCAGAGTTTTTCTCAAATTGAATGACAGCCTTCGCAAGCATGGCGTCTTCGAGGCTTACCCGTAGACTAAGTCAAAGCATCATCTGTGGCTTGCCGAGGTGGCGCGATATCGGCCAACATTTTTCTGGGGGCAAATCGACTCATTCAGCTCCAACAACCACCACCACCACTGGCAATTGGAGAAGCGCAACTTGTCAGCGCACCGGTTGAAATATCTCGTCGGTACCACTGCCCAGCGCATTTGCCTACTTGTTCCTGGATTTTTCTGACGAGTCATTGCAGACCCTCTCTACCCCCGCGTTACTGTTGTCGCAACAGACGACAGCCGCCGAAAGTACGAGCTTATACGGTAGCACTATGCAGACCGATCGCACGAAGAAGACTCGGGATCAAGGTATCTAAGGTAGCATCAGCATGACACCGGTGTTCGGCTGCGTTCGCTGCGCACCGTGCTGCCTGCCTTTCGTCCCTTCTCGGTTTGAGAGCGGGATGCAGCAGCGCGGCGCACGCGCGCGACGCGTCGTTCTGAGATGATACGGTTGAACTTGATCCAGATAATTCTGGCGAAAGGAGCATGCGAATTGCTTACTCCCCTTCCCTCCACCAGCCGCAGCAATCTGACTGCGACGCAGGTTTCAATCATGGTTGACGATCGCCAGAGCGTCGTGTCCGATATTGAGAAGGGCATCCCGCCGACTGGTGGCCCGCCGCTGGTCAAGGATGATGCTCTGCGCAGGCCTTCCACTGCCGCGGAGGCGACAAAGGGCTGGCTAAAGTCTTTCGAGCAGACGCTCATCGCATACAACCTCGAGGCGCGCGGCATAGAGCGCGTGGAGCCGCATGAGCGCCACGATCTCCGGGCCTTGGGATACTCTCAGATTGGTATACTCTGGTTCTCGATCAACCTGGCGGCCAACAATGTCACACTGGGAATGCTGGGCCCCGCCGTGTATTACCTGGGGTTCCTGGACAGCTGCTTATGCGCCGTTCTGGGCATGTTGGTCGGCTGCTTGGCTGTAGCCTATACGGCGACCTTTGGCCCGCGGTCCGGTAACAGGACCATGATCTTCGCGCGCTACACGATGGGGTGGTACCCGTCGAAGCTGGTTGTGCTGCTCAATATCATCGTGCTGCTGGGATATTCCCTTATCGACTGCGTTGTGGCCGGGCAGATCCTGTCCGCCGTCTCCACGGACAACATGTCCATCGTGGTGGGTATCGTCATCGTTGCCATCATCACCTGGGGCATCACGACGTTCGGCTACTCGGTCTTCCACTACTACGAGCGCTACGCCTGGCTCCCGCAGCTCATCGTGCTGTGCATTCTAGTTGGCGTAGCCGGTCCAAAATTCGACACAAGCCTCGCCACCACTGCCGGAGATAGCCGCACAGTGATCGGCAACAGGCTCTCCTTCTTCTCCATCTGCCTCGCAGCTGCAATCACCTACGCCGGCGGCGCAGCCGACTACTTTGTGTACTACCCAGAGACGACCCCTTCTTGGAAAGTCTTCACGGTGACCATGGCGGGCCTCAGCACGAGCTTCACCTTTGCCTTCGTGGTTGGCATCGGCCTCGCCTCCGGCATGGCCAGCACCGCAGCATGGAACTCGGCGTACGAAGTCAGCCAAGGCGCGCTGATCGTCGAGGGCTTCGCGCCACTCGGCAAGTTCGGCAAGTTCTGCGGCGTGCTGGTGGCACTAGGCCTAGTCGCGAACCTCATCCCACCCACGTACAGCTCGGGCGTAGACTTCCAGATCCTAGGCCGGTGGTGGGCGCGCATCCCCCGCGTCGTGTGGAACACGGCCGGCGTGGTCATCTACACCGTCTGCGCGGCCGTGGGGCGCGAGCACCTTGCCGAGATCTTCACAAACTTCCTCGCCCTCATGGGCTACTGGGTGTGCATCTGGATCGCCATCACGTTGGAGGAGCACTTTCTGTTCCGCTCGCGCGGGCGCGCCCACGCCAAGAAGAAGGGAGAGGAAGGAGCCTCGACCTCTCCCCGCGGCTATGACTGGGCTGCTTGGCAGGATCGCGCTGCCCTGCCCCTGGGCATCGCCGCGCTGGTGGCGTTTCTGGTCGGCTGGGCTGGCGCAATCCTCTCCATGGCTCAGGTGTGGTATGTGGGTCCGATTGCGGCGACCGTGGGCGAGTATGGTGCCGATATGGGCAATTATGTGGGGTTTGCTTGGGCGGCACTGGTGTTTCCTCCGCTCAGGTGGTGGGAGCTGAAGCGTTTTGGGCGGTGAGTGGATGTGTGAAAGAGTGTGGTTTGGGTGGATAGATGGGTGCGGGGTACGCTGGGTTTAGCAAGAATGAAAGAGAAAGAACAAGAAGGGAAAAGGCGGCATGTGGTTGTACAAACAGTGCTAAAGAGTGAGCAGTACAAACGCAAGAGCCAGCCGTGGGCATGTGGCTGGAAGTATAGGGACAAGTGCAAACACTGTAGGTATGTGTGTATATAGGGTAGCAGAAATTATTCGGAGAGCTGCATTTCGTCGGCATTGAACGCATGCACACTCATCTTACGATTTGCTTTCACTGCCACAACGACCGAATCACAGCATCATCGTCCTTCCCTTCGTACATAGCTCTGGGAGTGACTTCCGGGAATATTTATCTGCGAAGGAGAAGCAGGAAGCAGGTTCGGCGCCCTAGGCATCACTCTCCAACCAGTAGGGCCGCAAGGCGCGCCCCACTCCCGCCATCTGATCTTTGCGGACTCCTACCCCCGCTGCTGCTGCTACGACGAGCCACGACGCAAGGCAGCTGTGCACACCGTAGCCTGCTTTGAGTGTCCTTCTATCTTTATATATATATATATACATACAAAGAGCACAGCCCAGCAGCCATTTTCCTGTGCAAGATGATTACACACCTACCTACGCAGCCGGCGCTGGTGGCGCTGCTGCAGGATGTGTTCGTTCTGTTTATTTCTGTGCTGTGCCTACGCTGCAGCGGACGGCCACCTAGGAGTAAGATATAAAGATATTGATACTGAAACCTATTTGATACTCCTACCTATGTCTCTGCGTATCACTGCATGCTTCGCAGACGTACATCACGTGCGGCGTCCTGCATGCTCACTCCGGGTAGGCGAACAGCGCCCCTCTTCGCCTATTTACAACTACACCACCGCAATCACCACATCCCAAGCCAAGGACCAAAGCCGCTGTCAGTGGAACCGTACTGGATTTTACGTCCCTAGGTAGCTGCATAACTAACTATCAGATACCAGAATATGCAGATGCGCTCGCTGGCTTCGAGATAGTTGGGGAGCCAGCAGTTTTTAAACAGCACCGCAAGACGCCCGCCCAACACCACCTAGGCCACGAGCGCGCATACGCGGCAGCCCGTTCGCGACACACTCACCCACTCACCCACCTGCCCGCCTAACTATAGCCCGCAAGTTGCAACACGCCGCACCGAAGCAGCAGTAGCGACGGCGACGATCGCTTCCCTGTTCGCCAGCAGCGGTGGCCAGGATGGCACGTCTAATGCAGCGCTCTCATTTCATTTCATTCCGATCCATTCCATTCCGTTCCAGTTCAGAGACGAGCACGAGCAACAACTGCCAGAAGATGACGGCTAGAAGCGCCGGGAGTGGGACGAAGAACTTCTGCTCGGCCGTGCCCTCATTGCTACGGCTTCGACGACCAAGCCACGCGGTCTTCAAAGCGAGGTGTGCGCGTCGTGACGCGGCGAGTGTCGAGCAATACATGTATGTAGAGTCGTAGGAGCCAGAAGCCTGTCGATAGCAGACGACGGTAAGCGCAGCCATTCGTTGGGAGGAGGTGCGAGCACTGAGCACAGGATGATTAGTGGGGCCGACGACGCAGCGTTATGTGGAGACGGGCACTTAAAAGAGCTGCGAGGACCCGTCTCCGCGCTGCAGTGGAAGATCCGCCCTTTCGTGCACTCGGCCATCGCAAACGCACCGTTTCCGCCATTGAAATGCGCCCGGAGACACGGCCGCTCACTTCCCGCCGACAGTAGCGAACGAGAGTCTCCCCGTTACGGCCGTGGCTTTCTGGCCGACCCATCATGCAAGCCTTCGAAGACGGCGTCTACACCGGCTCATGGACCAACTGGGATAGAGGCCGCGTGCGCGGCGCGACCATAACGCTGGGCAAGAAGAACGGCCAGGTGCTCACTGCCGTGCTGGCGCTGTTCGTCACGGCGGCGGGGACGAGCTTCTTCAGGCTCGCATGCTTCGCCATGCACCGGGCGTTGTCGTCGCGCGAGCCGCAGGATGCCGTGTACCACCAGCGGCAGGCAGTGCTGCGGAACTCGGCGACGGGCGCCAGTGGCGTGTGGAAGCTCGTGCAGGTGGTCTGGTCGTGGCGCTTTCGGGGGCAGAATGCGCTCGCGCGTTTGTTTCCCTCGATACTGTGCGCCGCTCTGATTACCTCTGCTTTTGTCGTCGCTGGTATCTTCACTTCGCGCATCTCTGTTGCCCCTGGTGACAAGGTTTTGCTCGCCGGTGTTAACTGCGGTATCTACTACCGCCCGGCGGATGATGCCGTTTTCCTGACCCTAGGATTGCCGTACTGGAGCAGTGTCATCACGGCTTCTGCTGGGCATGCGCAGCAGTGCTTCGACGTCAACAGCTCCAGCCTGTCCCAGAACTGCGCCACCTATTACGTCAAGGACGCATTGCCCTACTCCAAAGAGCTGGACGTCGAGTGTCCTTTTGCCGAAGAGTTGTGTTTGAACAACGGCAGTGCCATCCGCTTCGATACCGGCCATTTGAACAGCCATTCTGACTTTGGTGTCAATGCGCCGCCTGAAGACCGTGTGTCGTATCGGCAGGTCTTGACTTGTGCGCCGCTCACGAGAGAGGGCTTCACGAATGATAGAGTGATCCCGGAAGATGCGGGAAAGAACAACGAAACGCAGTACTTCTACGGCTCACTGACAGGACAAGAGAAATTGAACACCACGAACCTCACCTGGTGGAGTCCGAGAGAGCCGATCCAAGAGGAGGGACTTAGTATTCTCCGCACCGAATACGGGTTGAGGTAGGTAGACATTCCCAGTTCCTGGAATGATATCTGCCGCCATTCTCAGCATCAGAGCTGACTCTGAAAGCGTCGTGCGACATTATGGAGGTTACCCCGACTCTGAGCAACCAGGCAACTGGCTGCCTCTGCCCGAGCTCCGCCACTCAGATGCCAACACGTTCCTCGTCGCCATCGAACCGCACACGGTGCAATTCGTGCAACCGGTCGACGATCCCGTCTTCAGCGCGCACCGGCGCAGTACCTTCAGCACCGGCACCTACTTGGCCGATTACACAGAAGGCGTCGTGGCGTGCAGGACTCAACATCAAATGTGCGCGGGCGATGCTGCCGATGGCAATTGCACGCCACTAACGACACAGGCCCGGATCCTCTCCGCTCTCAACACGACCTTTCCGCGAGCGGCGCAGTACGGCAGCGCGTCGTCCATCTTCTCGCTCTTCACTCACGTGAACCTCGAGGTCGGCGACACCATCGCAGGACTCAAGGCTGCAGCGCTGCACGCTAGGCGTTACTTGGACTCCGGCGTTCAGGGCCCGCTCCCGCCCGATCAGTGGCAGCGCGAGGTTGAGCTCTGGTGGCGCACGGCGCTCACGGTGCTGCAGATGAGCTTCACCGAGCAGGCGACGGGGCCGGGCAGCGAGGAGTATGCGCGGAGCCTGTTCCGCCGGCCCGAGACGGCGGGTGGCGCGAAAAGGTGCGTTAGCCAGATGGTCCGGAGCGCCGAATACACGTCGTTTAGCACGCTTGGACTTGGCCTCGTCTTCGGGTTAGGCGGGCTCCTGGTCCTGCTCTCCTGGTCCGTCGAACCGCTCGTGAACCGCTTCCAGAAAAACCGCCGCAAGAACGTCTATCGTCGCCTCGAGTGGGCCGCCAATGGGACGTTGCAGCTGCAGCGACTCGCGCATGAGGAGCTGGGCTTGGGGTCCTGGGGCGGCGGTGCTGAGCTCGTGCCCACGACACAGCCGGGGCAGAAGCTCGCGCTCGTAAGGGTCGCGGATGCGAAACATCCGACGTTGGTGTCGCCGGACCAGGCATCGTGGGAGGAGGATGACGATGATGGGGATAAGGAGAGCCAGAGGAGCGTTATTAGATAGGGCTGTTTTGTTGTTGTTTCCGAAGAGTGTCATTTTATAATACGTTAAGACATCCACTACGTAGAGTATTTGATTAATTTGGTGAGATGAGTGCTTTGAAGACTGTTCGCTGTAGTACCTAGGTGAGCCGTTACTGGCTGGTAGGAACGAGCTGCTGGGCGAACTACTAGCAGGTGGGTGTGAGCAAAGACGGCGGATCAGGCTGCTCGCAGCTGAGCGAGCTGCGGAGTAATCGCGGACGGGGCGGTGGTGGCATGGTGGTGATGGTTAAAGAGCAATGATGAGGTGTTGTCGACACGAAAGAGCCGCAAGGAATTACATGTACCCGCCAAGAAGCTGCCACACAGTATCATTTACTCACCCTTCAACTACATATGAGGCAGATACGAATATGAACAACCTTGAAAATTTCTATCATGGCTATACACGCTCAGAGACCACACCGTCACTAGGTATCGCCATCATCATTGCCATTATCCCCCAAAGATGGATCCTAAAATGGAGTTTGTTAACCACGCCATCACCTTTCTCAGCTTCGCGGCGACGTGGGTGGGTTTATGGCCCCATCCCCATGGCACTCATCTGTGTATAGCAAGCCAACCGTAGGTATCTAGGAAGCGAAGTTTGATGAGGTTGGCGTCGAAAGGGCCCCCTTCGTTATATGCCGTTGGCTCCAGGACGAAAATGGCGTCGTATGTAACATATTGTACTGTCTGTACGGGCTAACAATCTATCTACAGACCTGGGTAATCCATGAGGCCATCCCCCCGGCTCCCTCCGGTCCCTCTGGGGAGCCTTCCCGCCGCGGCTGCCGTGATGATGACGAGGACGACGATGGAGTGGTGGTGCGGCCCAGCCACCCAAGAAGTAAGAGCCATGTACTCACATATTTACTAGGCGCAAAACGGAGGGTGCCTGATGGCGAGTTACGAGCTCCACGAAGAGTATGGGATGGGGATGCACACCCAGAGGGGCTGGCAGAGATCCGTAGGGCTGATAGATGGAGAGGAGAGAGGAAATTGAAGCAGTAAGTACCGTGTGAAAGTTGCCTTTCACATCGAGTCTGTCTTGGCGCTCCCAATATCCGTCTATAAAAGCGCCCTCACCCTCCCTCCCTTCTACCACCACCTCCGAACCCACAACCACCAACCAACCCTCCCCCAAGACAAGACAAGACACCATGAGCGCGCGCTTCAAGACCTCGTCTTACCCGCCCACGGCGCCGGGCATGCGCGCCTTCACGCTAGACACGATCAAGCTGTACGACACTCTTGAGTCTACGACCACTGACATCACGTCCAGCAACCCTGACGTCAAAGCCTTCGTCGCTCTGATCAAGGCCAACGACAGCCTGTACAACATCGCCGGTACGCTGTGCGAAGCGCTTCGTCGCCCGCAGGATGCCCCAGTCGACTCTAACCCCAACCTTGCGTTCTTGATGGAGGAGCTCAAGAGCAAGCGCCCCAAGGCTGGCCCGCATCCGCATCGCCTGAGCGCTATGACGTCGCTGAGCGAGACCAAGGAGTACAAGCCTAGTGGCATGATGGACGGCGATGGTGAGGGTGGTGAGAGCGGCGCTTGGGAGTGTCAGTGAGCTCTCACTCAGCCGTCACTGATGCCTACGCCCGACTTGCTGCGGCGCTGCTCATCTGCTCGACTTTCTACCAGCTCACGAGTCTGACACAATCCCACACCTAGCAAACTCAACCAGACAGCGATCTCACCTGCACACCAATGTCCAGACACCCCAGCACACCCCATCAGCATTGCGCGACACAAGCACTACATATGGCTTGGATCAGATCAGTCAGCTCACCAACTTCTTCCCTTTGTCTATCAGCGGACAAAACAAAACAACAATTTGGTTTCCCTTTCACCCACGACACAGCACTGGATACACACACACACATGCACACTTTCTTTGTCATTTTTTCTTTGCGGGCTGCTTGCTTGCTTGCTTGCTTCATTAAGGGTCCTCACTGTCGGCTCTAGCTGCTGGCATCGGCGTCTGCGAGAAGATTTCAGGTCCGGGGGCAGAGCAGAGACGGATGACGGATGACGGATGACGGTTGACATTGAGGCTGGGGCTATGAGTCCTGCATGATGGATACATGCATGGAGGCCACGGCACCAGGCAGACGGACGGACAGGCTGACAGAAAGCTCACGGACATATACAGGCAGGCAGATGAATGACAGGTGTGCTGACATCCAACCCAACCCAATCCAATCCATGCATTCAAACCCAAACGAAACCAAACCAAATCATTCAAGAAAACAAACGTGATTTCGTGCCTTCGTATCTACATCACACGTGCAATCAAGCATACACAAACAAACAAACAAACAAACAAACACAAAAACACCCCACCCCACCCCACCTACAAACCTACCTACTGACCTACACCTTATCCCCCTCCCCCTCCCCCTCCCCCGCACCCGTCACCACGTCCGCCCCGCCCCACCACCCATTCCCAACAACAAGATCATCGCGCCCCGCCCCCTCCCGCAAAACCTCATACCTAACCATATCGGCTTCCTTCTTCCCACCCACCTCCTCCTCCGCAGCCAACAACCTCACAATCCTCTCCCCCGCTTCCCTTCCCTCAAACCACGCCCCCTGCAAAAAGCCAAACCACTGCGCCGACCCGGCCTCCCCCGCCCAGCCCAACCTTCCCACATTCGCGCGGAGGTTCTCGTGCTCCCTTAACGTCGTCCCGACCGGCCAGTTCGAGTAGCTGCCGCGCGCCCACTCGTACGCGTTCCAGCGGGGAAACATGAACGCGGTGGGCTGCGGGACGTGTTTGGTCGGGAACATGGTGCGTAGGGCCTCGAGCGCGTCGGCCATCGCTTCGGCGTCCGTCTGCGCCTCTGCGCGCAGCGCCTGCGCGCCCGTGAGCGTGGCGACGAGGACGTGCGACGCGGCGCCCAGCATCGAGGGCAGGGCGAGGGATTGCCAGACGGCGTAGTCCCCGCGGGAGTGGGGGGACGCGTAGATGTGGAACTGGGTCTCGTCGTCCCAGAAAGAGGTGTTGAATTGAAGGAAGAGTTTGGTGTACGTGCCCATGTCGAAGGCGTGGATGGCCTGCCGTTTCCAGGCCGGCAGCGGCGGCGAGAACCTCAGCGCGCCGCTCGCGGTCTGCTGCTGCAGCACGCCGAGCGCGAAGGTGCAGAGCGCGTGCTCGGCGCGCACGCAAGAGCCGTCGGCGGCCGTGACCGTGACGTCCGCGTCGGTGTACGCGATCTCAGTGACGGTCGTGTTGAGCAGGAGGCGCGAGTCGTTCGCGGCGAGAAACGTGCTTGCTTCGCCCTCCACGAACGAGCGGAATCCCCGCTGGTCCACTACGAAATGGCTGTCTGCGCCGAGGAGGTTGAAGGTTGCGTTTCCCCCCGCCACCCCGAACGCCGCGCTCGATGCCCCCGGCGTCGCCGCCGCTTCCCAGTCCCACTTCCAGTACTCGACGGCTTGGCGGCGCTGGTCGTGGGGCGCCGGCGCCCAGCCCGCCATCGCCAGCGCGGTGCGCATGCTGCTGTCGTGCAGGCCTTCGAGCAACACTTCTCCAGCGTCCCGCGCAGCCGCGTCATACGCGTCCTCATACTCCGCCATCAGGTCCGTGAAGTCCGCCGCCCCGCCCCCGTCGTACGTCCGCACAGAGCTGTAGTCCGTGTACGCGGTACTCACGTTCCATTTCCGCGCGAGCTGCCAGATGGGGTTCGCGGGCCCGGCGCCCTCGACCCAGTTCGCGCCCAGCTCGACCACGTACGGCGTCCCGTTGGCGGCGGGGTTGCGCCCGAAGGGGGCGTGCGTGACGCGGCCGCCGATGGTGGGGCGGTGCTCGAGCAGCAGGAAGTCGGTGATTGAGGCGTTGGAGAGGGCTTGCGCGGCTGTAATGCCTGCGACGCCGGCGCCGAGGATGGCTACGCGCGTGCGGCGGCATTGCTGTTGCTGCTGCTGCTGCGAGGGGGTGGTGGTGTTGGTGTCCCGGGGGAGAGGCGGTAGTGGGAGGGGCGACGCATGGATGAGTTGAAGGGGGAGGATGGTCGCGAAGACGGCGAGCCCGCCTACGAGAGACAGACAATGCATAGTAGCGAGCTAGAACGAACGAGCAAGGCTGAGCCAGAACGAGCCAAAACGACAGACTGATACAGAAAGCAACAGAAGCATACCTACCTACTTCGCATCCACCTTTTATACGCTCCCCCTCTCCCATCACATCGTATCGTATCCTCCCTTGCATACCATCTCTCCCCCATGACCGCAACCATAAGCATCAGCAGCAGAAGCAGCAGCGGTAGCTCCATGTCGTACCACTCCATCGCCACCACCTACACGCCACCGTCCAACGCCAGCGCAGCAGTAGCAGCTGCGGGGTAAGCCGCGCGCACACCAGCGAAGCAGAGTGCAGTAGTCTCTCCAGATCATTCCGGCCCCCGCAAACCCCAAACCACGCCACGCCGCTTCACGAGAGAAAGACCATAGTGGAGAGAGAGAGAGATCAATCGGGCGGCGGAGTTCGCCTCCAGACCGAGACGGCGAGTACGGCGCTCACTAGACGGGAATTAGGTGCAGCGAGCAGGGGCGTCCGGCCGGGCGGTGGGGAGAGAACGAGGTGAGATTCGGAGGCGAGAGCGACGGGGTGAGGAGAGAAAGACGGACGGACGGTCGTAGGGTCGTGGAGGGGATAGATTACCTGGAGGTGCGGGAGCGGCCCGGACGGCAAACGGGGCGCGGGGCCGACGGGAACCTACCCCGCCGAACAGTCTACACGGTCTCGTTGTCCAGATCCAACCGCTTTGTCAATGCCCGCCGCCAATGCACAGCGGGGTGAAGACGAAGGCGGCGAGACCGATAAGCTGATTGCTCAGTGCTGCTGAGAAAAGGTGCCAGCGCAGAAGGAGGAGGGTAGTTAGCACGCCACTCCCCGCTGTTCCAGCCGTGGAGCCGCTCCGTGTGGAACAGACGAAGATAGATGAGTGCAAAGTCAACTGTTTGCCGCTACGACGTCCTCCAGAACAGCCGCGTGGTGCGCCTCCACAATCTTCACGTCTAACAATGGTTTCAGCTACCTCGACGGTCGGAGATCGAACTTCCTTCGTTGCACATCCGCAAGGCGACGGCATACCAGCAATGCAAAGATGAAGGCAAACTATTCTTTCTTACCCAACGAATCCACTACTGGCCAAACAGCACATGCAGCCCAAACCTAGCTAGCTAGCATTCCTGCTCCAGTGTTTTCATCTCGGCAACCGCAGCCCCCGCCACTCGCACCAGCCCAGCATCCTCTTCCACACCCGCAAACGCCGTCTTCCACCTGGCCCACCCATCCAACGAAAACCCCTCTCTGCGCCCCGTGTCCGTGAACCGCTCTCGGCACGCCATGTACAGGCTCCGCCCGGCCACCAGCATCCACGTCGCAGCTGCCGGCACCAGCACGCGCGCTTCCTGCACGTCTGCCTCGATGCCTTGGCCCGGCCCAAACGCTGCCTGTAGTGCTTCTCGTGCTAGCTCGCGCATGCCGTCGCGCACTCTGCGGCTGCGTGCCTCTCCCTCATCCTCATATTCTTCTCGGTCCAGCGCCGCCAGGTACCGCGCCGCGAACGTGGTGCCGTGCGCGTAGTTCATGGCGAGACGGTGCTCGCGCGCGGTGTCCCGTTTGGCCGGAGGTATGTTTCTGGGCATGAAGGGCGGGCCTTAAAAGAACCACTGTCAGCGCTACACGGACCCTGCGGCGCAGCACAGGTGGATGGAAGAAATGAAGGAAGGAAAGTGGGAGACTTACTAGCGATGCTCTCGCTCATCCAAAACGTAAAGTCCGGCACATCGCGCCAGAAGACACTGCCATTCCACACGACGGGGTTGCCAGCGCCATCGCGCACGTCAGGCAGCTTGCCGAGACACAGGAGCGTGTCGACGAGGCGGGCGAGGCAGGCCTCGTCGTGTCCGAACGTAGCGATCGCGTCGCAGTAGATGGACCACAGCGTGCAGGTGTCGGTCTGGCCGCTTTGGAGGCGCGGCTCGTACGCCGTGGCTAGCGAGGTGGCTGCTTCATGGGGGGTGAGGGCCTGCGAGAGCAGTGCTTCCAGCGTCGTGACCACTTTGCGGTCTTCGGGCTCGATGGCCAGGTTTGGCGTGGCGAGTTTGGTTGTTGCCCAAGCGGCGGCCATGGTGATGTTGTTGTCTTTGTTTTGTTGGAGGGGAGGACGGGTTTGTGCGTGGGTGGGTGGGTGAGAGGAAAGGATGGGTTGCCGGTCGATGTGCTGCTTGGCTAAGGGATGGAGAGCCGCATACGCTGTCATAAGGTATGTTGAGTTCCGTTTCAGCTCGCGCCCCTGTCGTAGGACCTGGCATACTCTCGGGACTTGGCTGCCAGTGCACGAGGCAAGGTTCAGCGACTGCGTAACGTCGATCCAGTTGCCTGCCTCAGGCAACAGACCACCACCATAACAATTGGACAAAAAGGGAAAACGGATCGAAAGAGGGCGAGGGTCAGCAGGATGGAATGCTGCTGCTGGCGTTGTCTATAAGTAAGGTCAGTGATCTCTTAGATTAACAGCAAGCAAGCCAGTGCCTTCAACTTTCCGATCAGAGTACCAGACTTCGCAACTTTCGAAATGTATTTCGTCAAGATCCTTGCCCTATCCTTTCTAGCTGCTGCTCAGGCGAGCTGTGTGGTTATCCCGGCTGCTCCGGGTGGCATTACCTCCAACGCGGCCCTGGTCCGCAGGGATGATGCTATTGAGCTCGTACCAAGGCTGCCTGTCGAATGCGGAAACGGTGTTTCCTATGACAAAAAAGAAATTGACCGTGCCTTCACCAAAGGCAAAAAGATGTCCAAAAATGGAGAACGTAAGAGACCTCTAAGCCCGCAACTATTATTGCTCTTCAAATTGGTATATACTTACTAGCGACGAACGATAGAATGGTCCTTCGGAAATAACAAATTTCCCAAGAATTACGGCTCCCACGACACCGACGTTTTCAAAAACCTTCCAAAAGAATGCAAGGATGCTGTCAACGCTGGATCCAAATTGATTGAGTTTCCGATTAAGAAACCTGGTCCTTGGACGGATGGTACTCAGCCTGGCTACGACCGCGTTCTCATGCTCAGGACAGAAGGAAATGGGCAAACACGGATTGATTACTGCGGCGTCATAACCCACCGCGGTGCTGATGGAAACTTCTTCAAATGGTGTCCCCATACCAAGCCGTAGCTCACATGTTACTGTCTGAAAGCATGCGTTTTTCTTTTTCTTTCTCTCCATGTATCAGTAGTTATGTTTTTCGGCTAGTCTAATTGAGTGTGATAAACCAATCAGATCGCCATACTGATTGAAATGCCGGTATCTAGTGACCTTCTTTACACCTCTGAATAGTTTGCTAGGTAACTGATTATTGTATGCTTCTTTGTACACGGTTGGCTTTTCAACCACGGTAGTCGAATCGAGCAGCCATTATCTTAAGCTAGACAACTCCACAACTCCATCCCCACCTACCCACCTACCCAC
Organism: Aplosporella prunicola CBS 121167; assembly: GCF_010093885.1. Classification (NCBI taxonomy): domain Eukaryota; kingdom Fungi; phylum Ascomycota; class Dothideomycetes; order Botryosphaeriales; family Aplosporellaceae; genus Aplosporella; species Aplosporella prunicola. Next base: position 507,455 of record NW_022983552.1, read on the forward strand.
CTATCTGCACTTGCATAACACGCTCATCCCATCCCATCCCGCACAAAACTACGTCTTGTCTCTCTCACTCACACACACACACACACACACACACTCTCTCTCTCTCTCTCTCTCTCTCTCTCTCTCTCTCTCTCTCTCTCTCTCCCTCTTTCTCTTTCCATCTCTCCCCACCACACTCCCTCCATAGCAAACCACAAACCACTTACAGCGCACCCAACACCAATTCCGATTCCAATTTCCTTTCTCCCTTTTCCAATCACTCACTCACTCACTCATTCACACACTCCATCCATCCATCCATCCATCCATCCATCAGTACCCAGCAGAGCAGCGATAGTGACACTTCCCCACTTCAATCACATAGGTAGCGTACATAGTCTCAGCAAGCAAGCAAGCAATGGCATTCCCCCGACTAAACAACCAAACAGCCACCTACCCAACATCACCTACCTACACGTACCACACAAACACAAAACCAAACCAAACCCAAACCCAAGTCCCGTCTATCTTATCTTATTTTGCTATATTCTCCCCACCCACACAACCTCCAATCCTCCGTCCAGCACAGTGCCCCCAACCCCACAACCCAGCCGACCAGCCGACCAGCAGACCCCAAGAGCGACCAACTGGCCGCGGCGCGCGGGGCTTACTGTACAGTAGCGCCGACTTCCCTCCCTAAATACACAGGTCGTTTCTCACCATGAAGATGGAGATGGAGATGAAGATGGGGGGACTGATTGTCTGGCTGGATCGGTGGGTGGGTGCGCTTGACTTCACTACCTATACTACCCAACCGAACCACACACACACACACCCGGCGGTGCACACGCCCAAGCAAATATACATGCATGTATGCATGAAGGTATGCGTATATATATGAAATAAAAATACCTCCCAGATAGATAGGTAGTTAAGAACATGTATATGCGCTTCCTCACCTCGATCACCTACCGCTCCCCCCTCACAACCCCCCCTCATCCCCTCCCACCACACAACCCACCACAAGCCACCCCATCACATAACGATGCACCTTCTCCCACCCCCGCCCACACCCGCACCCGCACCCGCACCCCCACCCACACCACCACAGGAATCCAACAAATCCGGCGCGCTCATCCTCCTTCCCTCTCTCCCAACTCCGTTCCCACTATTCGCGCTCCGAATAGTAGCCAACCGACTCAGCCCCATCCGCGGCCGTTCCCGCCACCGCTTCCTCCCCCCACCCCCACCAGGAGGCCGCCTCAAGTCGTCTGCGCTCTGCGCCGCGCGCCTGTTCACTCCCATGCTCATGCCCATACCCGCACCCAAGCTCCCTAGCCCCAGCGTCGACGAGCGCGCCGGAGGATGAGGCGGTGGCGGCGGCGGCGGCGGCGGCGGCGTGGGCACGCTATCCCTACGGGTCCGGAGCGAAGGGCGCGGAGAGCGCTGCTGGGGGCGGGAGCGGGACGACGCCGACGGCGCCGACAACGACGCGGAGGGGTACGTGTGGTGCGCGTAAGCGCGGCCGGGCACTACTGGTGGCGCCGAGACGTGCTGCTGCTGCTGGAGGTGTGGGAGCATTGCCTGCGCGGCCTCGTAGGCCGAGGGCTCTTGCGCGAAGGGGTGCGCCAGCACGGGCGCAGAGGCGATGTACATGGCCTGCGGATGGAAGAAGTGCTGCTGTGAGGGCGGGGGCGACGTCGACGGCCGGTCAGGGTTGGTGTTGTGGCGCGCGGTGGCGGGGCGGGCGGTGCCGTGGCCGGGAGGGTGGGAGAAGCGGTTGTAGGAGCCTGTGCGGACTTGTGGTTGCTGCTGCTGTTGGGGCTGTTGTTGTTGTTGATGCTGTTGTGGCTGCGGCATCATCATCATCGGCGCGGACGGGCCTGGGATGGCCAACTGCGGCTCTGGGTCGCGCTGCGCGGGCGCCGAGTGCGGGAAGATAGTCGCCGCCGTGACGGGAGGCGCGACCGGGATCCGCAGGCGCGGCAGCGACGAATGTTGCGCCGGGGGCGAGGGATGACCCGAGAGGTTGAAGCCGGCAGGCGGGCCAGTGAGGCTGATGCTGACGCCCTGGTCCGCCTTGGCCGTGTACGGGGGAGGCGGCGGCACCCAGTTGTCGGCGTCGCTTTCGTGGGGGATCTCGCGCAGGCCGTCGGCGCGGCGATAGGGCAGAGGCTCGTTGGGCAGGGCGCGCAGATGCCTGCGGTTTACCGGCGCTGCGGCTCCGACCGTCGCGGCGCGGTTCAGAGATGCGTACGACCGAGGCTGGCCGTGCGAGTATGGCTCCTCGAACAGTATCTGCGTGTCATCCTCCGGACTGCTCGGACTCCGCGGCGCGTCCCTCGAGCTCGACTGCTGGTTGTGCTGCTGGTTGGTAGTAGACGAACGCAGCAAGCTATTCCGCGCGACAGCCCTACTTGCCTCGTCCCTCCTCTGGGCCACCGTTCTAGTCCTTACCAACTCCACCTCCCTATCAAAGTCAATATCTTCTTCCGGCAGCACCTCCGCCGGCAGCGTCTCATCCAAATTAATAGTCATCTTTTCCGGCTCTTCTGAGGCATCTGACTTTTGTCTAAAATCAAAGTCCATGACGACCAACAAACCGCTGGTCTTTGAAGTATCACCCGGCATGATCGGGGTATCCGGCGTCGTGCTCGAGACGACGTTGCCCGCAGCCAACAATCGCTCCGCCCCTGATTCAGGGCCGTCGACCCAGCAAAGAGCTGTAATGTCCTGAGAAGAACTATCTTCGTCCCGCTCTACAGACACACAAGCGCACGGCAAAAGAGGCGACTGCTCCATCGTGTGCTTCTCCGGGCTCGTGTACGCCAGATGGTCAGACTCGAAGCTATCAGGCAACCTGTACAGCCAAATGGCATTGTTCCCCTGGTGCTTGATCGCTATAGCGACGTGGTCGGCCGTCGGCGACACGGTGGGAAGCGCGTCTTCCAACAGCTCGGCCCGCATATAACGGCCCGTGTCGGGTGGGTTGAGCTTCGTCTCTGCGAAATGCGTGCCAGCCAGATCGTAAATCCCCCACGAGTCCTCCTCGGCATCGAAAGCAAAAAGCTCGTTGACCTGGCCCGTGGTCGAGTCCGGGAGCAGCATTGCTTGTTTTGCCGTCATTGCCTTTTCGGGAAAGAGGATCTGCCTGGTCCAAGCGACGTCGACGTCCTGGGTGATGAGCTCGCCCTCTTCCGTAAACGGCCCGTCGAACGCGCCGTGCACGGAGAAGACGGTCGTCGGCCGCGGCAGGCGCGCCGATGTCGTCGCCAGAAGCGTGCGCCCGTCGTCCGAGAACGACAGGTGGTCCATGGGGGCGCAATTCACAGAGCGCCGGTCAGAATCCGTGGCTTTCTTGACCAGCGATATGAGCTCAATGCCGTAGTGGTAACCGCAGGCAAGGACCCGCCCATCTGGGGAGAGAGCGATGGTGCTGGCGTCGACGGTCAGGATAACGCTCTTCAGCTTCTCCGGCCCCGGCGTGTCGCCGCCCTCCAGCCTGTATAGATCGACCTTGTGCGGCGTGGTGAGCACAGCCAGTAGAGTGCCATCGTCCAGGACGTCGACGGCGACGGGCTTGCGCCGGACGCCGAGGGTACGCATGAAGATGCGCGGCAGGCGGTGGGCCTGGACCAGCCATATGTTCTTGGTGCTGAAGATGGCGACGACGCGGCCCTTGCGCGATATGGAGAAGCCAAAGGGCTGGGGCAGGGCCGACGAGGTGACGGAGTCGGAGACGAGGTCCAGGATGGTCATCTTGGGGCGGGCATGGTGTTGCTGCTGCGGGGCACGAGCCGAGGCAGGCCTGTCCTTTGCTTGGGTTGCGGCCAGGGCAGAGAGGGTGGTCGAGGCAGTGCTGTGAGCCGTCGTGGCAGTGTGGGTGGAACGTGGCGAGGGCGAGAGGGACTGTCGGCGGACATTGTTGTTGTTGTTGTCGTTGCTGTCGACGGTGGGACGGCGGGCTTGACGGATGAGGGTGGGCTCGGTGTAGAGGTCCTCGTCGTCGGAATCTAGATATGCGCGGTCCATAGTTTATCGCGGCATGGCTGTCGAGGACAAGAACTCGAGGCGCAGAGAGCGTCCGGGCTGGCGCATTGTCGCTGACTGAGAAGGTGGTGCATCATCGCCGCTCTGCCATTTGATGCCCGCGTCGCACGCTTCGTCCCCCGCGCTATAAATAGTCTCGTCTGCACGTGCACGATACGGAGTGGGCAATCATCTTCACACTGGCGACGCCGCTTCGGGGACCAACGACGCTTTTTCTCTGACCGGCACGGCCCGCCTGCCTAATTTGGCTCCCTCTGCTCCACAGGGCTGCCTCTCTGCCTCGGCCTCCATTTTGGCCTTCCATCTCATGCCGCCGCCGCCGCCATCGCCTTTACCCATCCCACCTCCTCGCCCTCCATACTCACCATCCTAACCCCCAATCCCTCCAACTCCCTCTCCACCTCCCCGGCCTTGTCCCCCTCCACAGCCCTCGTCCCCTCCCTCACAACCAGCGTCACAAACCCCTCCTCACTCGCATCCACCGCCGTACACCTAACGCAATAATCCAGCGCAAGCCCCGTCACAAAAACATGCGACACATTTCTTTCCCTCAACAACCGCGCCAACTCCGTCCTTCCAGCCCTCGGCTCCCGCCACGCCGCCCCAAAAGCGCTATACATCTCGACGTCCGGATCCTGGCCTTTCCGGACGACGGCGTCGAGCGCCCGCGTATCCAGGTCCGGCACCAGCGCTGCCCCCGCCGTGCCCGCCACGCAGTGCACCGGCCACAGCCGCGTGCGCGCCGTCTCGGCCGGGTTGGCGGGGTTGGCGAGCAGCGCGGTCGAGACGAAGGGCTCGTTGGCGGGCGCGGGGTGGTTCGCGGCGAAGGAGACGTGGTTGGCGGGGTGGGCGTCTGCGGAGGCGATTTTTAGCACGAAGGGTAGGCCTAGGAGCGCGTTGATTGTGGGGAGGATGGCTCGCCCGTCGGGCACTGCTAGCGCGCCGTTCTGCGTGTCGTGAGTGTGTGTGTTGCGTGCTGATGCTGCTTGCCTAGGTCGGTACGCACGGGTGGGCAGAAGTCCTCTTGGACGTCGACGACGATGAGTGCGGGCTTGAAGTCTTTGGGCGCGCTCATGCTGGGCGATCTGGGCTTCAATGGCACGCGAGCCTGAGATTTCGGCTGAGAAAGGTAAGCTTAGGTGTTGGTGGCTGTTGATGTTTGTAGCTGGAATAGTTATCGAGGATCAAATGCATGACGATAGCATCTGACCGCAGATCCGGGGTCCAGATACCGTACCTCGCCCATCATTCACATTCATCACTTCATTCGACGCTAGGTACAGCTCCTACGCTCACGCTCCCACACATGCGCAGACGAAGTTTGCCCAAAAGCCGTAAGCGGCCACGACAATTGTACCAGCCTCACGGTCAACGGGTCGTCAGCCCAACAAGTTGGGATCCGGGACAGACACGTGCCCCGGGCCCGCGGGGACAATCCATAGAAACGAAGCAGATCATCAAGCCAAGCAACGAGCACGCATAGTTCGTTCAGTATATACTTCGTACTCCTACATAAGTAAAAGCCCGTGGGGTATCTGTGCTACGGGCGGAGCTGCTAGACAAGGACAAGGAAACAATGCTGCTGAACAAAAAGACGTAAGAAAAAGCACATGCTTATGCCACCCAACCCAACGCCACATTAACCACAACTCCATCAATGCCAAACGACTGAACTTGCGCATCCATGCAGGACAAAAATTGCGCCAAGAAATGCCAATTGCACCAAAATGTTAGTGCTCGCGTGACGTCCTTCTTGTCTCCGTGAAATGCCGGGCAAGCCGGAAAGCTGCCGAACCCAACGGACCAGGGCGGTGTATTCTCAAGCTCCATCTCGCCTTGTACTCTGCAGTCGTTGCCAAGTTGCACGCCGTGCCGCGCGACCCTTGATGCGTGGCTGGGAGATACTGCGGGCTGAAGATGATGCGGGCTGGGTGATGCGGCGAGGCTGACGAGCTGCGCGTCTCGGATGTCGCGGCTGCAGGCGGTGGAGCTTGTGGAGACGAATCGCTTGGCTGTCCCACCAAGGATCTTGGAATGCGAAGATCGGGGAGATTGCTCCGGACTCAATCCCCGCCTTCCTGGTGTGTGCCTGTCCTGCACTCGTTCTTGTGCTCAGCACAGTAAGACCTGCTCAGTCAATTAGCAACTGCCACATATCCTCATTCATTTCAGCCTTACCTGAGCGGAAGCCACTTCATCTCTTCTTGGTCGAACCGGTGACCTTCGTAGCGTGTCTTGGTCAAGGCCCTGGGGCCGTACTCCTCCTCCAGCAACGCCGTATAAGCGTACGGGATCTTGACCGGCACATTCTCAAACGTGCTGTCGCGCAGAGGGAAGATGTCGTCAAACTTGAAGTGGTGCTTGTCCTTGCAATACATCCAACCCGGCTCGCCGTTTTCTTCCTTGATCTTGTCGTGGCGGACGGTGGTAATGTCGATGAACAAGCCCGTCTCGGTGTCGATCCAGCGCGCATCGATGACGTTGAGCTTGTCGGTGATGGAGTCATTCTTGTAATGCGGGTTGACCTCGATCATGTAGTCCCGGCTCTCCTCGGTGCCGGGAATGGTGAAGTGGTGCACCGTCATGTTGTAGTACGAGGCCAGGAAATGCATCGACTGCTCCGATATCTGCACGTCAATGTCCGTGTCCCAGGGCATGATCTTGCGGTTCCACCACCAGCCCAGCAGAGAGCCGTGCATGATCCAAGTCTCAGCGCCAATGTCGCGCATGGTGGAAAGGTATGTCTGGACGAGCATGGTCAGGTTGGAGAGGCGGTCGTCATAGGGAAGCGTGGTCTCGGCGAAGCGTCCGTCATAGTGGGGATGGAACTGGAGGCAATCTGTCAGCAACGTGGAGCAAGAAGAGCAGAAAGCAACTCACTGTAGACTCGTGGAAATACTTGTCCACGGGATCACCGCCTTTGCCGCTGTGATCGACCTTGTTCTTTAGGCGCACGCTGAGGAAGTCGGCGTCTCTTTTCTGGACTGTCGGGAAAGCGTGCACCGAGGCCAGCAGGGCGAGCAACGCAACCACCAAGAGCGATAAACGGACAGAGGCGGACATTGTAGTAGTTGTTGGAAAAGGTTGAGGCTGAGAAGCTTAGGAGCGCAGGGGCATGGTACGGAAAAGGCGATTGAAGGAGAGCCAGGGCGAAAGGGCGAGATGTTCGCGTGAGGAGTTGCCGGTTGTGGAAGGGCGAGAAGCGGGCGGCTGGGGAAGGACAGGAAGATATTGATCCATGGGGAAAGGCGACCGAGCGCCCGGCGGCCAGCTTGCTGCGTCAGGGATGTCATGTCGGCCGCGCGGAGGGGCCAGCACGATGGCCGCGGATGAGACGACGGCTCATCAGCGCTGTCCAACGCAACGCCTCTCGTGAGACAGCCTTCCGTGACCGGGCAATCTGGAGCTGGAAGGAATGAGAGTACTGCCTTGCCGACCGCAGCGACTCCCGTCCACGGTTGGGGCCGACACCGAGGCCGCGAGGCCGCGAGGCCGCGAGGCGGCCGCTCGTCGTCGGCCTGGTGAGCGGCCTAGCGGCAGTGATGACGTGCGATCTATGGGGCCGTCAATCCTGCCGTCGACGCTCGGCGCCAATCCAAGCTGCGTGAGCCGTCAGACCCGAACACGAAGTCACGCTCTTGTCCTACTCGTACTCCGAACACTCGCACATCTTCTAACGCTCGCAACTGTCATCCAAGACATACCCACCTGAACCACGACCCTTCGAGCACGTCAACCCGTCGACAACCCCACTGCTGCCTTCCTCTGCCCGAGCTCCGGCGCAGAGACGCGCGGCCCAATCCGCATTACCAGACAAGCTTTTGCCAAGCTTTCCAACGCACCTCTTGGCAGGGTGTCCGACAAGCCGCCCAACGGCGATCGGCCTCGCCTTCTTTCCTCTCCTCGATTTCGCGCAGCATCTGGAAATGTTAATCTGCTTGTCCTACTACTGATCCTTCTGCGCCTTCGTCTGCGCGACTTTCTCCTGTGATCTGGACCGCCTGCGCCCGAATTGCTTTATTCCCGCGCACCCATTCGTGGCATACGCCATCCACTTACGCGGCACCGGCAACAGCCACAGATTTGTTCCGCGGCAACTAGACTCCCTCCGTACTAGGCAGTTGGCGATACCGAACGTAGCCTCGTCGCCGGACCAGTCACTCGCCGCGTGGACAACCAAGAAAGAGCCAACGCGTGAGCCACGGGACCGCGCATACTGTTTTGTCATCCTCTTTTATGGGAGCCTACGCAACTCCGGAATCGCGACCATTCCGGCCACTCAGCCCATCATTCCCTAACCATGTTGATTTATTGCCACACGTCTTCGTCGGCAGTGGGAATTTCCGGTCTGCATGTGATTGCCGCGTTTCTATCATCTACTTGATGCCATGTCTCACTATCAGCGGCTATGCAAACCCCACTCTGGACCGACAGTGGTCAATGACCTTGCCACCCGTCTGAAGCCTGAGCAAATCAGTCCTGTCGGTACCGGGAGAGACCAGGCTAAAACTTCTGTCCCAGGAACTTCGGCAAGTGCACGGCTTACCCCATGACTAGGCTCTGCAGTCTGCACGTACTTGAGCCCAAAGTCGAAATAGCGGCGTTCTCATGCGGGATTTATGGTTCGACTTTGACAGTGGCATGAATCCCCAAAAAGCATTTTAGCGTTGACCCTGAAATGCCAGGGTTGCGATCGCGTCGTGCGGCCTTGAGTCAAAATCAAGACCGGCTCCCTTCTGGGGGCCTAACACAGTAGGATCTGCGATGGCGTCTTCTTATGCTTCTTTGCTAGGGGCAATAGGAGCGATCTTCGCATCGTGTTGCTTGGACGAGTGGATAACTAGGGGGTCTGTTGCAATCACACTTCAGCATCGCCACAGTATGATATTCCGTTTCAGTTTCAGGGAGCGAGCAATTGTCTCGGCACTTCTAAAAGAGACTTGAGATGTGTTTGCACGCTTACTTCGAGCAGTACATCCCTCTCTCTACACCGCTGGACGTCATCATCCCTCTTCAGCTATGGTGCAGGTCAAGCTGCACGCGCCAACAACACGAGCGCACCCTCACATCGCGCAAACATAGCCACAGCACGATCCACCTACCTGATTGACTCTCAAGACGCCGGCGCTGCCAGTCGACCTCCTTGAAATTTCTTGCGCTCGCTCAGCCTCCAGATCCTCCAAAGTCTAGGTCCTTTACCCTGTAATCGTTCGAGCCAATATTCACACGACGCCCTCTTACACCGCCTCAACAAGCGCGCGCCATACTCCTAGTTATCCCTCGTGCCCCTTGAATGGCGAATGCAGTAGGACTGGGTGTAGATGCATCGACGTGGAACAGCACCGCTGTGGGATAGGAGTGCCAGTGCCGCGACATGGCCAAGTTTCTCTGCGCATGGAAGCAGCGAGTCAAGACTCAGAAGCTTGAGCAAATACCGGCTTTCAGTCCTGCTCCAACGCCCAGTCAAGCCAACATAGTCGCGTTGGTAGCACGCAGCATGCCGTGATGCAGGTTTTCTGGAGGTACATGGGGTGCGGGTGTGACGTTCTTGGAGACCCCAAGCAGTCATGCCTGTTTTTGTTGTGCTGTGCCATGAACTTGTTCAGACCTCAGTAGATGTCAGATGAGAAGCGGATAGAGGTCGGACTGAGTAGTGGTAAGGCGCGACGGGGACTACAGAGGAAATACATTAGCTCCAGGGCGGAATTGTATCCAGCTGCTTGGAGCTCTGTGCCACACACAACTGAGCGGGTCCATTCGACTGCGCTGTGCTCATCAGCCATCTTGATCTTGCTGTCTTGCTGATTCCGTCGTCATGGTGCTTTTTAAGGGAGTGGTGCGATGATAGATGCTTGCACGAGGCGTCGGATAACCTTGTCCCATCAACACCATCGCAGGCTGTTTAACATGTGTCCGTTATGTGAGAAAGGCCGCTAAAACTGCTGCGCAGACTCTTTGTATGCCCAACTTCCAAGCTCTTGCTACTGTTTCCGCACATCAACGGTGTTTTGAACGGAAGGGAGTTTGCTCGAGCGCGGACACGCTGGCCCGAGCGCCCAACTCTTGGCACACTTGGACGCGGCTCAAGCAGTTTCGCGCCTCACCTACGCAAGCTCGCTCCAACCATCTCTCGCCCGCTTTCGCACCGCACCGCACCTCAGCTCAGCGCGCAACGCCCAATCCGCCGCGGGCTTGCAGCTCCCCGACAACCAATTCCTCCACCCCAGTCTTAGTGAGCAGCCTACCGGAAACTCACCTTGCGCGCAGCCGTTCGGTCGCTCATTATGATCCTCGAAGACCAGAGGTTCCTCCATGAGGACCTCGAGCGCCTCGAGCAGGCTATTGCTGAGCGCTCGCTCGAGGACCCTAAGAACGTGTGTTCTCCGCCCCGGACCCCGTAGTGTTTGCTCCCCCGCAGAAGCCGTTCAGACTAACACCATAGTACGAGAAGATCCGCGAGCGCCTGGCCCGCGACCACACGGTATCGAACTTCCTGACGCGGATCCAGACGCAGTCAGAGCGGCTGCTGGACATCTACGCGGACAAGAATGGCAGCCGGGCGCGCGAGATCCAGGACATCGGCACGGGCGACCCCTTCGAGCACTTCTACAAGGAATACAACACGGTCAAGGACTTCCACAAGCGCTACCCGAACGAGGGCGTCGAGAACCTCGAGCGCGCATACAAGCGCCGCGCCGTCGGCGAGACGGACCCGTTTGCGCCCGACATCGATGGCATGTTTACGGGTGAGGAGGGCTACGGCCGCTTCTTCGACTTGACGATCCTGCACGAGGAGTACATGAACCTGCCTGGCGTCAAGGGTACCCGCCGCATCAGCTACCTCTCCTACCTGGACGTGTTCGACGTGTTTGTGCCGCCCAAGTGCCCGATCAAGCGCTCCGACAAGATGACCGAGGCGTACTTCTCGTACCTCAACAACCTGGTCGAATACCTAGAGAGCTTCATGCGGCGGACACGGCCGCTGACGGACCTGGAGAAGCTCTTTGAGCAGTTCGGCAAGGAGTACGACGAGGCGTGGAAGAGCAACAAGGTCGAGGGATGGGAGGAGGAGGCGCGCGAGGAGGGAGCGTCGGCGTCGACGGCAGAGGGCAACGGCACCGGCATCTGGTGCCCGGACTGCAAGCGCGAGTTCGCGTCGCAGGCCGTGTACAACAGCCACCTGCCGGGCAAGAAGCACAAGCGCGCAGCAGCGGAGCGGGCAGCCTCGGGCGAAGCAGCAACGGAGCGACCGGCCAACGGCGGCGCGGCCGCGTCGACGCATCGCCTCAAGGAGCGCGCGATTGCGGACCGCGAGTTCCGCGTCGCGCGGCTGGCAGGCGCCATGAAGAGCGAGCGGGACGATACGCGCGTTAACGTCGAGCGCAAGCAGGGCATGACGGAGCGGGAACGCCAACAGGAACTGGACGCATTGTACGCGGAAGGAGAAGAGCCGAGCGCAGTGGGCGGGGGCGACGCCAACGCCGACGACGACGATGAAGCCGAAGACAAGATCTACAACCCGCTGAAGCTGCCGCTGGCCTGGGACGGCAAGCCCATCCCCTACTGGCTGTACAAGCTGCACGGGCTGGGCGTCGAGTTCCCGTGCCAGATCTGCGGCAACTTTGTCTACATGGGCCGCCGCGCCTTCGACAAGCACTTCAACGAGGCGCGCCATATTTACGGCCTCAAGTGTCTGGGCATCACCAACACGACGCTGTTCCGGGAGATTACGCAGATTGAGGAGGCGCAGCGCCTGTGGGCCAAGATTGTGGCGGATAAGAAGGCCGAGCGCGTCGCTAATGATAATGTCGTCCAGATGGAGGATGGTGAGGGGAATGTCATGCCTGAGAAGGTGTATTATGATTTGCAGAAGCAGGGCCTGTTGTAGGGTGTGGTGGTGGGGGAGAGAGGGTTTAGGGCGATGGTGCTGCTGCTTCTGGGTGCTTTCTGCTGCTGATGCGAGGCCGGTTTGGATAGCGTCTTCTCGTGCCAGCCTGTCAGCGGCGAGGACGTACGTACGTACCATACCGCACCGCACTGTACGCACGCAGCATCCTGACCACACTTCACGATAGCGATAGCGGGATAGGATAGGATAGGTTGAGATGAGTTGAGATGAGTTGTAGTGAGCTGTAGTGCTTGGCCATACACAGTACCCAGGTAGTCACAGCCATAGTCACAGTCACAGCCACAATGAACATACGTGCACGACTGAGTTCGCTTGTTGCGCGTTGTGTGCGAGGAGTGAGGCGCGGGCGATGTCATAACCATACATACATACATACATACCTTACATACATGCGTATATCTATCCTGACTTAACCTAACCTATACCTATACCTATACGTATTCGTGTATCAACCAGACCAAACCAGCCAAAAACCAATCCAGAAACCAGAACCCCCCACACCCCCACGAAAACGTAGAAACGGCAACCAAACAAACACAAAAAGCGTTCATACCGTACTCATATACCTACTCGACCTCAACCTCATACACCCCTCCGCACGCCCTCGTCCCGCCACTGATCAATCCCATCGCCCACGTCTACTTCCCCAGCACCACCAGCAGCACTCCCAGCACCTCTCACACGCTCAGCCGAGCCCGGCCGCCCTACCCTCCCCGCGTCGTCGTCGTCATCATCGTCATCGCCACCGATGCCGACGTCGCTGTCGTCGTCCACAAACGCCGCGGGGTCAGTGAGCGGCTGCGCGGCCGCAGCATCGCGGCCTAGCACGCCCTCGTCAGCGGAAACCGAGATGCCGCGGGCGCCCCAGCGGTTCGCGCGCTGCGGATTTCTTTGACCAGCAGCCTCCTCATCATAGCCGTCCGCGTCGGTATCCACGCTCCTGCGTCCAACACCCCCACCCCCAGCACCTGCTCCACCGAGCTTGAGCACCTTCCCGAGCAGCCAGCCCTTGCGCAGGTCCTCGCCGTCGACGACGCCGCCCCCGCGCAGCTTGACCCGCTGCCGCGTCCAGTATACCCACGCGAAGTCGACGTATAGCGCCGTCTGGATGACGCCGAAGATCGTGCGGATCGGCTCGAAGTTGTGCTCCGGGCCGAGGCCGCGCACTAGCCAGTTTAGAATGTAGAAGGCGCGGTAGGAGCCCAGTGTTGTGAGGTAGAAGGAGTCGAGGACTGTGGGAACCGTGGTTTGGCGCAGGAGGAGGAGCTGTGGGAGAACGCATACGGATTCGAGGATTATGGAGAAGGTCCAGACGTTCTGTGCGGGTGGGGGGTTAGTTGGTTGATCGGTTGGTTGGTCGTGGGGTGGGTTTGTGGGGGGTTGGTGAGTGTGTTACCTGGAAGAGAGTAAAGGGCTCGCGCTCGCTCGAGAAGATCCACGTCGTGAAGGGCGTGAGGACGAAGCTGCCGCCCAGCGCGTACACGGCCAGCTTCATAGCCTTTTCGCGCTCGCGGGTGCGCGAGAAGACGCGCGCCATGATGAAGACGGTGTATGCGGTCGTGGCGATGAAGTAGATCTTCAGGCAAAAGTTCCACCAGATGTGCCAGTTGGCGTAGAAGCGGGTCCAGAAAAGGTCAACATAGCGGGCGCAGAAGACGATGAGGTAGAGGAGCTGGGTGAGGAGGGAGACGCCTAGAGGAAACAGTTAGCTTGCTGTTGATGTTGGTGTTGAGTGCTAGCTAGCTGCTATGTACGCACCTTCGGCGCTTTGATTGGAATGGATGACACCGATCAGGATGAGCTGCGACGAGGCGTGCGACAGGTCGCCCAGGATGCGGAAGATGTTGAAGTTGAAGCCCATGGCTGGATGGCGACGATGATGGTGCAGCAGGCTGGGGCAGCAGCTACTTCATGGCCAAGCGGCGGCGGCGCGGGGTAAGTGGTGTGGGTTGTACAGGACGAGGACGGACGAGGTTGGAGGTTGAGGTCAGAGTGTGGAAGCTGGAGCTCCAGGACAGACAGGGTCCGCACGTACGTCAGCGACTCGCCCTCCGCAGCCTCACTCGCCTCAACCCACACCACCTCGCGTCGCCTGAGTGGATAGGCGTGCCGGCTCACCCTATATCTATATTATAGCTGTGGTACCTGCTGCCTGTAGCACGGTCGTCATCATCTATCGTATCCACCCCATGTCACGCCCACCTGCACCCCAGGGGCAATCAGCACGCACGCGGCAGGCCTTATGCTCGGCCAGGCTGCCGCAAGAGCAGAGACATCCGGCCAATCCTGCAGCACAGTAGTAAATCGCATCGTCTTGGCCTCCGCAGTTTCACTAAGCTTCTTTCCTGGCCGTGCTCGTGCCGTCACTCCCGCGTTGATTAGGGAGAAGGTTGTTTTCACATCATCTATCTCAGCACATCCGCCGTTTCATCGTCCCGCCTATCTAATTGCTACTCCACCCTTTGCGCCTATTGCCAGTCGACCAAATCTCCGGCTCCCTGCCTCCTGCCCCTCGATGACTGGGTGCGTGAGTGCCTTACTACAGGTAGGCGTGAATATAAAGCTTGAGCGTGCCCCAGTTCAGCCCTGTTCTGTAGGAAGCCTTTCCCAGTCTTCTCGCCGTTTCTGAATTCATATCTCCACGAGTATTGAGTACTCGAGCCACATTCGTTCCACCCCACCACCAACCACCAACCACGATGCCCTCGTTCAAGCAAACGGCAGCCATGCTCGCCCTGGCGGCGACCGGCAGTGCCATGCCCACGTTCTCGTCCCTCGCCGCGCGCGCCGCAGAACAGGGCCCCGCGAACCTGTGCGGCATGCCCAACGAGTCGCTGATCCTGACTGGCACGCCCTGGATTGTCTTCAACATGATGTACAACAGCGGCCAGATCGTCGGCAGCGCCTGCACGGGCTACACTGGCACCGAAACCGGCAAGGACGGCAACCTCAAGGTCAACTGGAACAGCACTTGGGCCATCGACTACGTCAAGGCTACCGATAATGTCCCCAAGGGCTACTCGTTTGTCGGCTTGACCCAGAACTTGGAGAACAAGATCTCGGATATTAAGTCCATCCCTACGACTTATGATTGGACCCGTGAGTTTCGTGCTGTGTTGTTGTTGTTCGGCTGTGCCGTTGGGTTGACGTTTTAGGTACCAACACCACCGCGTACAAGGGCAATATTGTCTACGACTTCATGACCAACGACAAGAAGGGCGACAGCACCAGCTCAGACAGCCAGGAGTTAATGCTTTGGATCAATTTTGCGTGACCCTATTTCTCTATTTTTCCGTTGAACTAAAACTAACATACCTGCGCTTACAGGGGCAGGAGGTCAACTCCCCATCGGCTGGGCCGCGGGCCCCGTCGCCACGATCACGAACCTGTACGGCACGTCATGGAAGTTGTACCAAGGCAAGAACGACGACACAGGCATCACGGTGAGCACCATGATGCCCGACACGCAGTTCGAAGGCTCCTTCTCCGGCGACATCAAGGACTGGCTGCTCGCGCTCGTCAAGCAGGGCGTCTTCACCGAGAACACGTACGTGAACGTGGGCAACGCAGGCGGCGAGCCCATGTACGGGCATGTGGATACGACGGCGACGTTGGGCCTGCAGATTAATCTGAACTAAGAACCCGGTTGGCGTGGGCGTGGGTGGGTGCGGAAGGGGTTGACGGAGTGGCGATACGGTTCTGGAGACGAGGCTTTTAGGCCGTGGTTTTGTTTTGTAGGATGGGTTTATGTGCTGGGATGAGTAACAAGGCCCTCTTCGTCACGAGCTGCTGGCTGGCTGGCCAGCGAGACGGCTACACACGCAAGCAGGCCCTACGCACCTCTCCTTGTCTAGCCAAAACCCTAGCCCCTAGATACAGATGCGAAAGTCTCCAACCGCACGCGCACTACAAACAATCGTAACGTGTTTCCTCTCTACTCCTCATGCGCGTCTTTTCTCCTAGGCCACGAAGCGCGCTCGATCGTGACGGTGACGGTGATGGCTGGTAAGGATGTTTCTGCGTGTGTTTGTGTGTATGTATGTATCCATGAATAAATGGCGAGAGCAGAGTAGAGATTAAACTATGTTGAGCTTTTGGGTGGTGGTGTTGTTGTTGCTGTTGTGGTCTAGGAAGCCTAAGTCTTCAACGCCAGTGCCGATGCAGGCCACGAGCCTATAACCAACACCGCACCCATAGGCACACAACCCACCTTGCGTCCCTTCACATTCCTACTTCCGTACCCTTATGAAGTGTTTTGTCGCCCTTGTATATATCCGCTTTCGTAGCTGCCTAGCGCGTACGTATGTCTGGTATTGCTCCGCTTGTAACTACCGGGAAAATAGCTGGTGGGTGTAGGCGACGTGGTTTGATATGTAGCTAGAGGGTGTACAAGAGAGAAAGGAGGTTAGGATGTCAAACCGCACATAAAGTGATAAATAAGAGCAAACGCGTAGAAGGCAAACTGTTAAGGGGGATATAAAAGGCTACAGGATGCCGTCGCTCATCACGATTTTCTTTATTCAGTTATTGTAAAATAACGAAACATTTAATAGCCTGACACGTTTAGATTAAGGCCATTTTATACCACCTACACAGCGTATCGAAGTAGACTTAATCAACCCTAGGCATATCACGACAACAATCCGTGTTATCCCGCCAATCATTATTCCTCATAGGTAAGTCACTGATCCTTCAAATTCACACGATGATCCAGACCTAACCATCTCAAAACTCTAGCTCGGCAATGCCTACATAATATTCTGTATTCCGCTCCCGACTGGAAACAGATCAGCCTACCTAAGGATTTCTGACAGCCTCAGCGACGCGATTCTAGAGGATCTGGAACGCCGCACACATTTGCCCCAGATGCAAACACAAAAAACATCGTCGCATCTTACTTGGGAAGAGGAGACAACGGGTCTGGCGGTGTCCTCAGTCAGGGTGTTTCGAGTGGTTGGCTGGGCGGGAGCCCGATGCCACCGCTCTACTTTCAAAGCGCCACAGCGATCATCAAGAAGGTCTTCAGTAAGGCACCTGCGAACACCGCCACCAGTGAGCAGCTAAACGCTGTTCTGCGTTACGTCAACAGCAAACAGTCCTCACTGCTGCGTAGGACGCCTTATCTGATCTGGATCCAAGCGCGGTGGCACAGAAGCTACCCAGCAGAGTTCTGCACAGCATAAGAGAAGGCAAAGAAAGTGCAGAGCGTGCCGAGAGTACACGGGGGATGAGAAGGGAAGGGAAGGGACGTCTTTAGATCATGGAAGCTCTGACTCTGGTCGCCGATCATGCAGGGGAGTAGTTTCGCGGGCTCGCTCAGTAATACCAGCGGCTGATCGGAACTTTTTCGAGTTGTTTTAGTGGTACTTTGGATAGTAATGTTAGACTTTTTGATAAGATGTTTGGAGGTAATTCTTTGTTAAAGGTTTTTAAGTCAGCATTGTGTACTTTAACGTGGCGTTGTCTAGTGCTCCGTCTTTCACAGATCACACAGTCAATTAAAAGTTCCGAACAAAGATGAGGTTTACTGGCTTAGGGACTGATGGGCAACGAGCTAAAAGCTCTTGTAGTGGAGAGGTGGAGCCTGCTGGACTTGGTTTGGTCGGAAGAAAAAGAACGGGACATCCTTATTATTGAGTGATGACCACCGGTGTCAACATCCAAGAATGCCAACCTTCACTATTATAGAGCAATGGCAACTATCACTGCATTAGCCGTTCATAAACAATATCGCTGACTTAACACTTGTGGCTAATGCTTGCAGATCTAACGCCGTTGTCTGTGAGTGCGAAACCTGTCTTGAACCTGGCATATCCTTAACCGGGATATGTTAAAGTTGAATTCTTTGGTGTGCTTGTCTGAGCTGATCAAAGTCAAGGTAGGTTAGAGCACATGCGGCGAGCTTATAACCCTTTTTACTGAGTGTCTCTTACCAAAATGGCCTGAGTCCTACGTAGTGCTTGAGTGGCGTAAAACGGCACTCATTCACTTTGAAATTTTTTTTTTTTTTTTTTTTTTTTTTTTTTTTTTTTTTTTTTTTTTGGTAGTGATTTGTTTGGATGACCTAGAAGGCAGTTTGAGCGGAACAGCCATTTTAGTTTGTCTTTGTTGTATTACAGTTTCACGTTAAAACACAAAGACTTTAGACACTCGATTTCTACTTCAGTGACTCTATTCTCTTCTCCGACCCGAAGGACGATGACACCATTGCTTCTATCTAGAGAAATGAAGTCGCTGTTTTTAGTGATTGAGAGCTAAAGGAAAGGAAAGGGAGTTTAAATTCGTGACGGTAGTCTGGTGCAGGTGTTGGGAGTGCATTAACTGTGTAAGGAAGGGGGAAATGTTTTGCTCACTGTGTGTGTGCAGGGGGGATTGGGTGCATGAAGAGAGAAAAGAAAGCCGCTTGATGCTCGCTAAAAGAAAGCTTTTGTGCATGCCTGCTCACGCAGCCCTCCCAACGCCAGCCTGCGTGCGGGCTTCAGTGAGAGCTTTCCATGGCGTAGTCTCCCAGGCCTATGATCGCATTGGCAGAAGGCGGAGGTCGATCTCAAGAGTCGAGCGGAGCAGGAGACCAAACTCGATACTGTAGTGTGTGCGAGGAAGTCGGGGCTGCTGGGTCTTCTTGTCCCTTTTGTGGAATGTGCAGGATAGGACAGAGAATAATAATGCCTCAGGCATTATGGGGTGTAATCTGTGAGTGAACCGGTTGGTGGATAAACCGAAGATGTGAATTTTCTGCCGCCGTTCGGTGTGTTCGTTTGCATTGTGAATGCTGCAATGGACTTTTTTTGTTTTGTCGTGAGACGCAACTCGTGTATGTGCAGCGTGCGGAATCGTCCAGCCTTATTACCGTCGGTCCAGTCAAATGGACGGTACGCTAACGGACGGTCACGACCGTCTCCGTAGCGTCGCGCCAAGAACGGTCTCGCCCCGACGGAGCTTGGTTCAGGGGGACGGTGGCAGACGGTAGTTGGATATAATTTTGCTGGTGTACCGAATAATTGATGGTGTTGAGGGGTATCTCAGGGGTAACTCCGCCGCCACCTGCCTAAATAGGTTTAGCGTTAGGGCTAGAGCAACGTCAGACTCAACGTCGGGGTTGTTTACGTGCCAAGCCAACGGCCGAAGTCATGCCGAACGTCTTCGTAGCTTCAATTTTTACAAATCTTTCTCAACACCACGCCAGTTATAAGGCCTGCACCCCGGCGGTCGCACTGCACGTTGATTTAGCAAGCCTAGGACCACCTTTTAAAAATTTAACAACCCCGCAGGTCCACCAGCAACCGATTTACAATGGCATTCGTTCGAGAGACTCCGGACAATACGACTGACACCTCCGCGGCCACGTTAATTAGCAGCCTTACGTCTAAACCCTCTAATATCACCGAACTATACCGCCAG
Source organism: Aplosporella prunicola CBS 121167 (assembly GCF_010093885.1). Classification (NCBI taxonomy): domain Eukaryota; kingdom Fungi; phylum Ascomycota; class Dothideomycetes; order Botryosphaeriales; family Aplosporellaceae; genus Aplosporella; species Aplosporella prunicola. Next base: position 526,794 of record NW_022983552.1, read on the forward strand.
AGGTGCCTAAGTAGCTAGCTACCCGCTGGGTGGGTGAGGACAGAGGACTAGATGGCAGCAGGACCCGCGGAGGGCCCATGAAGGCCTCAACACTATGCCAAGACATCTACATGGCCGTGGGGGACGTTACTGGGCAGTAAACAACACGATTTGGCCAATAAATAATCAGTAAGTATCTATGGAGTCACACACGACTTATGCGAAGGAACTAACACGGTTAATTTAGGTGGGAAAACGGCCATTTTCTTCCGCTCGCGGAGCTTCGCTGGACGCGCTATTGCGTGCCGAACGACGTGCTAAACGACGTGCGAGCCTGCGGGCGAGCGCTGGG